>NC_090329.1:6165842-6282710 GCF_035084215.1 Heptranchias perlo
TAAGCAGCTAAAACTCCAGTACCTACCAGGAAAGAGCTTCCTGCTGCTTTTCTAGCGAGGACCACTCTACACATTAGGACATGGCCTTACAAGATTATTTGAAATCGAGGGGGAAGAATCCCAGGCCCCACTGATGAGGCTGTCTCTCCATGTTCATTAGTGAGACATGATGGCTGGACATGCCTAGTTTGGGTATTGGAATACTGAATCTGAGGACCGACGTGGCTGCTAGTTCCAATTGCTAGGCTTGACATCTTGGAGCCACCTTCTACCAAAGAAGGTGGCTCCAAGATGTCAAGCAATTACCTTATTTGAAGGGGGAGGAAAAAAAAGTGGGTAGTCTTTGGTGAAAAGACTTTGGCCATTGTGTCTGTGCCAGCTGTTTGGTAAAGCAATCCAAACTATTCCCACTGCCCTGTTGTCCTCATACCCTTGTATCTTTCTCCTGCTTCCAATATTTATCTACTTTTTCCTTGAGATGCAATGGTATAGCATATTCCATGTTCCAACAATCCTCTAACAATTTCTCCTAACCCCTATCTTAGCTCTTGGTGACCATTTTAAATTGACCCCTTGTTACTGACTCCCCAACCAGATGAAATACAGTAAATAAGGAAAGGCTATCAAAACCCTTCATAGTTTTAGAAATCTCTATTAGCTCTCCCTTAGCCTTCTCTGCAACAGTGGAAAGAGTCCCAGTATTTCAAGTCTCGCCCCATAACTATTGTTTCCCATCCCTGGGGAATTGATGAACACAGGTTGGAGCTCTCACTAGGCAGATAGCAGGTATCTGACGTTCATCACCAGCATGATCGTGACCTGCACAACTCAGCATAAAATGTAAGTACATTACCACCAGTCTCAACAGCAAGGGCACATGCCATACCACACCATATCAGAGGCTCCATCAGTTGGAAGTGCTAAGCTTCAGCAGTATCTGCTTCCCTCTGTTCCCCATCGTAGTAGGTACTGAACCTTGGAAATACAAGCATGTGTTCTTGCATCTGGTCTTGGGATGAATTATGCAGGTTTCACTATGTGGAGCCTAGAATTACTTTAAAGAATGAAAGCAGCCATATCTACATTGGCAAATTCTCTTAACAGTAGCCCCAGCATATGTAAATTATGATTATTAATATGCAATAATGCAGCAGTGTGCTATTTGCCTGTTTCCTAAGTCTCAAACACTGGTGTTCTCAAATTGAATTGTGTAGAGGGATCTTGCACTTTTTGAAATATTTTGTTCGTAGGTCCAATTGACAGATTTTGAGAATTCTGCATACGTGGTCTTTGTTGTACTGCTAACCCGAGTAATCCTTTCCTATAAATTGGATTTCCTTCTCCCACTGTCAAAAGTAAGTACTATTTCCACAATATGTTGGTCTGTCAAAAATATTAGTCCTATGTTTGGTTTAAAAAAGTATGGACAATAGACATTTGCTAGGACTTGTCAGCTTGCAGCTGACCAGATATATGTACTGGTGTGACTAATGGGGAAAGAAATCATGGGTACTTTAAAAGAACCAGAAAAGCTTTGTTGCAGCAGCTAAGAGATGGAATATTGTACAGTGTCACAAATGTAGATTGTCCTAAGCATCTTGCACATAACTGTTGTCTTATGCCTGTGGGGAATTGAATTTCTCTCAGGAGACTGAGGCGATGTCGATGCTTATTTGTTTTTATTGTGATCACAATGTAATAATGAGTCTGGACATCGGAAGCTTATTTAAATTAAGTGCCCAATGAAAATCAGATTATTATTCATCTTTGTGAACTACATTATTTGCTGCAGCTTAACTGGTGTTTGCATTGATTTTACTTAACTTGCCAGGGAAGAATTTAGGCTGCACTGTTTTGATAACCTCATTAATTATCTTACAGCTATAATGAAGTGTTGCTGTCCACTGTCACCATTGGGGAGTTTTGTACATACCTCTTCCTATTTCCTTTTCAATCTTCCCTTTTGCAGGTCATAATACATTCATGCTTTATCTTCACTGGTTACGAAGGAAGGTTAATACTGAGGCGGATATGGCAATGCTGCCCCAGTGCCCAGTCCTCTTTCCCCCACTGTTATTTTTTTAAAGAAACTCCTTACTGATGCAAGGCACTACCAGAACTTATGAATATGAGGCTAGCAAACAATATACTGCTGGAATCTGAGCATTCTGATGCTTGTTTGCCTTATCATGAATTGTAATTGTGCTCCTTTTTTAACTTCAAAAGCATATGATCATGGGCTATAAAATGCGTATTGAGAAAATTTTGCTTCCCACGAAATGTGACTGTCTTCTATTTCAAAGGGCATTGATGGATTGAGAGAAAGGTGATGTGGATGATTCTCTGAACTGTTCTTTGGAGCTAATATTGAGAGGAGCTATGAATCAAGTTTTTAAGATGATGAGAGGCATGGATAGTATTAAGCAAGTTATTTTAATTTGGAATGTGAAAGCAGAACTAGAGGTTACGAGTACAAAATGAATGCGTCGCAAAACTGGAGACAAAAAGCATACTTTCCCAGAGTACTGGATATGTGGAACCTCCTTCAGCTAACTGGCACCTTTTTAAATAAGAGCTGGTTAATTGTTTTTAACTCCTTGCTAGATAAATTTCTGGTTCAGAATCAAATTGAATGTTGAATAAATACAATATCTTCAGGGCTCTCAACATCCATGCATTCAAACTTGCAACAGGGATTGCTACACAGTGACCAGTAGTGGACAACCTGACTGATTTTCTTCTCCCATACCTAGGGATACCGAGGTCAATTGTAGTAGCACTCATTATTGCATGGTCAGGGATTGAATCTCGGTTTATCTTTATGGCTGAACCCCTCATTGCTTTAATCGTGCTGAGAAAGATTGATGTTTAACCTCTGCTTATGGAACTCTTCCCTCCCTGTCCCAAGGCAGTATCATTAGGAGCTTTACCTCTTAAGTATATAAAAGTTCAAACACACAGTTAACCAACATTTTCTCATGCAGGCTTGCTAGAGTTACTTGACTGTTAATCCTGCAGTACAAACTTCTTCCTACAAACCAGGGTCAAATTCATGAGATACATCCTTGTTGCAGCTGCCTCCTTCTACCACCTAATGCATAAGTGTTGTTTAATCTGCACACGTGGGTGTGATACTCTGTGTGTGTATAATATTTTGAATTGGTGAACCAAAATTCCATGCTGCTTTGTTCTGTTCATTTTCATTTTCACAGTTCGACCAGCTGTTTTGCTAACACTTTGGATCTGTCACAATCAGCAAAACTGTCAGTCTTTCCTGGATCAGTTAATTTTTTTTTTAAAGTTTGTTTAGCATTAATAGTTTGGCCCTGTAACATTTTTTTGCCCTGTCCATAATCTAGCAGGTTTGTTTATGTGCAGTTATTGATACATATTGATAGTGGTGGAATATGTGGTGAAGATATAATTACTAGGAGAGGGGCACATGGGAACAACACCACCTGCACGTTCCCCCTCCAATTCGCACACTATCCCGACTTGGAAATATATGCTATGTTCCTATATCGCCGTTCCTTCATTGTCGCTGGGTCAAAATCCTGGAACTCCCTACCTAACAGCACTGTGGTAGACCCTTCACCACACGGACTGCAGCGGTTCAAGAAGGTGGCTCATCACCACCTTCTCAAGGGCAATTAGAGATGGGCAATAAATGCCGGCCTCGCCAGCGATGCCCACACCCCATGAACAAATTTTTTTAAAGAAAAGTTTCCATGAAACTGAAGTAGCTTGATATTTTATTTCACTTTAACCCTGGTATGCTGAGGTTCATCAAAAAATTGTTTTAAAATCTTAGTTTTTCTTTAAGCAGTACATAAATGTTAAAATCTAACAGTTACATGTTTTTACTGGATTAGGTGGATGAAAACTTGATTGTAGCTCAAAAGCGTAATGCTGTATGCCAAGGAATGTTCTACTTTAGGAAAGACATCTATAAAGGTAAAATTGAGGAAACATCTTAATGGGTTTCAATTTAACAATCGAATACCTTCCAGAAGTCACCCTAAATATTTTGTTTAAGGTTTCATGCATTCTATCTAAAAGTAAGTTTGTGTTGAGCAAGGGTATTAAGGGTTACGGAACCATGGCAGGAGATGGAGTTAAGATACAGATCAGCCATGATCTAATGGAATGGCGGAACAGACTACTGTTCCTATGTTTCTTGCACACTACAAAAGTCAGATTAGTTCCTATATTAGTTTTTGGCTGATGAGGAAAAGGAAGACACAAAATCATCAACCTGGTCTATGTTACTCATTTCTTTGTGTTTTTATTCACAAGTAAGTTATTAGAAGATAATGCTGCACACAAATACCACCAGCAAGGAACATACCTATAGAATTGCATCAGTTATTTTATCTAAAACGCCTATATTGCAAATGGGTGAGAGCAGAACAACTCAGTTGTGATAGGTCTGTACAAGACTAGCAAAGTGAACTAGATTTGGTAGATTGGATATACTAAATGACCCTCCTGGCTGACCTAACTCATATCCATTGCACACAACTTGCTCAAGATGAATGGAGTTCCATGAAAAAGCACCATAAGTGAACAGAGAAACTAAAACAATGTACTGTTTCCTGTGGGTTCTTACCTAGTGCTTTTATTAGTATGTTACACTACTTTCTTAAATTTGAGCAATATTTTAACCTGTGTAAATATCATAGTTCTATTCATTTTTCAGTTGCAGATAGTTATGAACTTACTGCTTCATTTTTTTTAATCATGGCTTTGTCATTCTAGCTGGAAACCCAGTTGTTGATGGCTGTGCTTGTGCACAAAATGGCATTGATTTGGATACTGAAGAGTATGCATTAATGAGCATAGACACAATCATTAATGGGAAGGTAGGTGTAAATGCTGCTTGTATCACTCACACATGACTTGCAGAAATGATGCAATTGAGAATTTAAAAACCACTTTGCACTCCAGGACCCAAACTAACACAGGCTTAGTTTTATCATGTTTTTGTAAACTCCTGTGCGATTGGGGGGAGGGGGGAAATTACCCAATCTTATGATCTGTTTTGGATAAGAACTGAGGATCCAGCCCAGAATATGGTTCTTACTTGGCACAGCTTGTATATGGAGGTTGAACCACATTCACAGAACAAGAAAACTTGGTAATCTACCATTTAATACATTCTGTAGGCACTGTTTAGCAGAGCACTGCTTGAAATCCTTGACTGCCCTTGAAGGTTTTCTTGCAAGTGAGAGCATGTTCCTTTTCTGGAAATGAGTTCTTACAATGAATATTTTCCTTTTTCTGATACTGAACTATGCATATCCCTACAAGTGAATTAGAAGCACAGATTCAGCTCAAAGGGTATGATGCAATAACTAATAGAGACCTGGCTATAAACTGGACATGAATGGGAGCTTAATATTCCAGGCTATAAAGTATTTAGAAAGGAGGAATAGCAGTATTGCTAAAAGACAATATTATAGCATTGAAAGGTTATCACGAAGGGTAACCTTTCAATGCTGTGTGAAAACATTTGAGTATAATTAAGCAGTAGCAAGGAATGCAGGACTCTGCTGGGAGTTATCTACAGACCTCCTGACAGCAGTGGCTGGGTGCATAAATATGGAGATCAGAAAAGCGTGCTGTAAAGGCAAAGCAGCTATAATGGGATATTTTAATTTCCAGACTGGGAGATGCAAAACAGCTCACGTCGTAAAGGCAATGAACTTCTAGAGTGCATCCATGATAGTTTTCTGAAACAATACGTTTTAGAACCAACAAGGGAACAGGCCCTACTAGATTTTGTAACTAGTAACAAGCCAGCAGTAATTCATAATCTGACCGTGAAGGAGCATCTTGCAAATAGTGATCACAACATGATAGAGTTTGACATTAAGTTTGAGAAGGAGAAAGATCACACATACCAAGGTTTTAAACTTAAGTACAGCTGATTTCAAAGGAATGAGACGTAAACTGAACACTGGGCTGAACTGTTAACAGGCCAACCTACAGAAAAACAGTGGGGGGGTATTCAAAGAAGTATTTAGTACAATACAAGACCAAAACATACCCCTAAAGAGCAAAAGTTCCACTTGAACAGTCAATCAACCATGGCCATCATATGAGTTAAGATGAGTAGAAAGCAAAAGGCAATGGCTTGCACAAATGCCAAAAAGAATCGCAGACTGGGAGAAATATAGAAAGTATTAAGAGCTGCAAAAAGGATATATGGGGGGGAAAAAGTATTATAAAGGCTAATAGTAAAAGTTTTAATAAATATTAAGAGTAAGGAAGTGGCTGATGGAGATGTGGGCCCATTAAAGACAGAGGCAGGTGGTACTGTGATAGACAATGAGCTAATGGCAGATTTATTAAACAAGTACTTTGTAACCATTTTCACAGTAGAGGAAGAGGATGAAATACCAGTGATCGAAAGCAAACTAAAAATAAATCAAGGAATTTATTGGGTTCAAAATAAATAACGAAATGATGGGGAAAATAATGGGACTTAAAACAGATAAATCTCCAAGGCTTAATGGTTTCCATCCCAGGGTATTAAAAGAAGTAGGTGAGGGAATTGCAGAACCATTTGTCATCTGTCAAAGCTCTCTTGATTTGGGAATTGAGCCATTAGATTGGAATTTTGCTAATGTCACTGAAGTTTAAGAAGGGTGGGAGAGAGTGGATTTTTAATGCCGTGCCATGGTTGGGGTGGGAGGGCAGTGGGGGGAAGCATTTCTGGACTTGAAACCTGGAAGTATGGGTTTCCCAGGACCTCCTGACTATTTTGAGGTCAGGAGGTCTTTTAAATTTTTTTCATCCAGACTCCCCACGCAACAGCCAGCCTGGTTGGCTGGCAGCCAGTCGGGCAGGAAAGCATCCGGGGAGCGGATGCCAGGTAAGCCAGATGTTGGGGGACCCTGTGGGGTCGGGGACATCGGAGGAGCCGGTGGGGTTCTTGGATAGATCAGCGGGGTTGGGGGGCACGGTGGGGGTTGTTCGATCCCATGGATCGCGGCAGTTAAGTGTGTTGAGGCAGGAGGAAACACTGCTGCTCCTCCTGGACCACAAGCAGTGCAATAAAGGCACTTACCTGTGGATCTGGGCCTTCGTGCCTTCTCTTACACTGAGAGAATCAGAAGGCCCGGGAATCCCAACCCCCAGGAATTAAAAATAAAAAAGCAATTACAATTTTACTGACCTACCCGCCTCCCGACAGCGGATTGGTGACCTGCCTCCGTTAAAACCGGAAGTGGGCGGGTTGGAGGCAAGTTGGGGTCAGGTTTTACATTTTTACAATTTTTACCTTCCCACCCGTCCTTGAGGGTTAAAATTACCCCCCAGGTAACTACAGGCCTGTCAGTTTAATGTCAGTTACGGGGAAGCTGCTAGAATCTGTTAGGGATAACGACGGAGCACTTGAACAAATACAAGCTGATCAGAGAGAACCATCGTGACTTTAAGGGTATGTCTGACTAATGTAGTTGAAATTTCTGAGGATGTTACTAGTAAGATGATAAGGGAGTTATCTATACGGACTTCCAGAAGGCATTCGATAAGGTCACACTAACCAGATTAGCGAAAATGAGTGCACGGAACTGGAGGTAGCCTTTTGACTTGGGTTGGAAATTGGTTGGAGGTAGGAGGCAGAGTGGGAATAAAAGGTAGGTACTCTAATTGGCAGGATGTGGCAAGTGGTGGTCCCCAGGGATCTGTTCTGGGACCTCAACTTTTCACCATATCCCTTAAATCCTTGCAGGAAAAGAGTTGTGTAACCACGGTTGCAGATGGCACTAAGTTAGGGACAATTAGTGCAGATGGGAGCAAGAAGTTGCAAAGGGACAAAGACAGATTAAGTGAGTGGGCAAAGCTGTGGCAAATGGAGTTCAATTTGGGCAAGTGTGAGGTCATCCACTTTTGACCCAAGAAAGATAAATTATTTAGTATTTTCTAAATGATTGAGAAGCTAGGGACTGTAGAGGAGCAGAGAGATTTGGGAGTCCAAGTTTCTAACTCATTAAAAGCTAGCAGACAGGTACAAAAAGCAATCAATAAGGCTATTAGAATGTATTCCAGCCCACTTGAGATAAAGGCCAACAAAGGGGAAGAAGTGTTGCTTCAGTTGTATAGAGCCTTGGTCAGATCCCATCTAGAGTACTGTGTTCAGTTTTGGGCACAGCTCCTCAGGAAGGACATATTGGCCCTGGAGGGGGTGCAGCGCAGATTCATTAGAATGCTACTGAGGCTTAAATTATGAGGACTGGTTGCATAAACTCAGCTTGTATTTTCATTATAATACTGAATTAATGTTTTAAATATTTCACGACAAATCCTGATCAGCGACAAAGTATATTTTGTTCCTTATGATTACTCTACTGTCCACATGACACTTTAGCTGCTGTTTGATAATTGTATAAATGTAGTTTTATTGAATTCTGAGACTCTGGCATGAAAAAGCCCCTACTTGCAGTGGCTCTTGCTGCCCCTAAGTATGTTGTCTTCAATTTTCAAGATCTCATTTCAACCTGCAAAATCTTCAAATGAGAGAATTTGTATAAAAAGCATGCTGCATTGTCTTAGTTTCATTTTGAAATCAATGGCAATAAATTGAAGCACTCTTGCCTTATGCCACTGGCAACACAAGTTTCACCTGAAATTCACAGACCAGTGACCAGCCTTTTTTGTATATCAAAAAAAAATGCAAAGCATATGCATGTTTTAATTACAGCAAAAATATAATCTCATCTTTTTAGAATGCAACTTTACTTCACAGTTTGTATTTGAGTGAAATTTTGTGTGACTGCTGGTTATATATTTTCTAACACTATTTGATTGTCTTGCAGGAAGGCGTTTTTCCAGGGTTAATCCCAATCATAAACAGTTACCTTGAAAACATGGAAGTAGATGTGGATACGAGGTGCAGCATTTTAAACTACCTCAAACTGATCAGAAAGAGAGCTTCAGGTAAACTTGTAACTTGTTGATTTTAATATTTGGTTATTGTATTGGTGTACCATACCTGGAATTAGGCCGCAATCAAATGGTCCAGTTGCTTCGATCTGGACATGTTCGCATGCCTGATTATAGAATTCCCAAAGCCGTCTTCTATAGTGAGCTGCGGTCCGGATAGCGTGACACAGGTGGGCAGATGAAACACTATAAAGGCACACTAAACACCACCATGCAATCTTGCAGTAATTAACCCTAACACCAGGGAAGACACAGCCAACGACAGACCACAATGGAACCATATCTCCTGGGTCGGTTTGAATGCATTTGAGGCTGCCAAGTGCCTGGCAGGCAAGGCAACTCATCTACCTGCCTCATCTGGCTTTCAGTGCGGCTGTATATATGCATCCAGGATTATGCTGTTCTCCCATCATAACTGAGACTTGTCTGTCGATTCAGCGGGAAACTCCATTATACCTAGTGGCAGAAAGGCAAAATTCTACGGCTGAGGAATTTCAGATTCCGCTTACACACCACATGGTGGCAAGCTTGTGTGGCAAAATAGTGCATGGAGTTAGGAGGGAAGGGGGAAAGAAGAAAACCTGAAGAGGTAGTTGAAATATATAAACCAGAAGGAGCATTTACTGGAATGCAAAACCTTACACCTTACTGCTTGTGCACTTTGACCGTTTTCATATTAAACAATATGTCTGCAAGAAAATTTGATGGATCACAAAACATTTATTTACAGCAGAATGGTTCATAGAGTAAAAATGAATACTTGTTCTGAAGTTATAAACTGAAGCTCTTTACATGTTTGGAAACTTATTATACGCCTATTTGTTGCAGGAGAGCTGATGACAACAGCATGTTGGTTGAGGAAGTTTGTTGCTAATCATCCTGACTACAAGCAAGATAGTGTTGTAACTGAAAAAATCAACTATGACCTAATTATGAAATGTGACCAAATTGCAAAGGGGATGCATGACTGTCCAAAACTAATTGGACAACCAGTCAGCAAACCAAAACACTCGGGTGGCAAGCACAGCACTGTTTAATATCATGGAATTGTATACTTTGATGTTAATCATACAGATTTTGCATGGTGCAGAGACCAAGAATGTGCACAAACTAATGAACAGGGCCAACCATGTAAATTAAATCTTTATTTTATTGATTGTTTAAATCAATGCAGATCTGTGCATTGCAGTTGTCGGGTGACCTGTAAACTACATGTACATACTGTTTTTAGATTAACAATGTATTTTTAATAACACTAACATGGGTTGTTGCACAAATTCTGCTGTAGATACAAATGGAGAAATGTACTTTGTATATATAATTTTCTTACCACAAATTTCATTGCTTTTGTTCATTGTGTAAATGTACTGAATTAAGCTGTTTTGATCATGTAAGAATAAATAATGAACCCTATAGATGTTTATATTGAATGTTTTGTTGATTGACTAAAAGGAATCTACTAACTTAATGTTGTGTCCACATTGTGTGACATTATCTGAAGATACACTGTGATTTACAAAAGTTTTTGTAAGGGCTTTGACATAAAGAATAGTTTAAATGGATTGTGTTTGATTGCATTGTTTTCTAAGTGAGGTAGTGCAGTAAATATTTCATGGTTTTCATGATGAGAATGAAACCAATCAAGGAGATTGAATTGTAAGTGTAATCTTAATAAATTTTACTCTGGAAATTGCGATTGGACTAAATACTGTACGGACATACACAACTATATTCACTAGATATTGCTTGGAATGAAGTAAGTTTTACAAATTCTTCCTAGTGCATTTTTCCCATGAAGATAAGCCACACTTGGCTACAAAGTTTGTGTAGAGACACTGTCCCCACCATCCTGGAAGAGCATCTACTCAGAAAAGTTGATAGCTGCTGAACTTAATTTGCTTGCTTTTCACTCTCGTTTTTTGTAAACCACTTGTCAGGACTGCTGGTAGTCACAATTTTTGTTTTCATAATGTGTTCTATTTCCTGGCCAACATTTATCCCTCAACCAACACCACTAAAACAGATTATCTGGTCATTATCACATTGCTGTTTGTGGGAGCTTGTGTGCAAATTGGCTACATTACAACAGTGTCTACACTTCAGAAGTACTTCATTGGCTGTAAAGCACTTTGGGATGTCTTTTTCTTTTCCTTGTCTTAACATGTGATTCTGTGGTGTTGGTGTCCTTTGAGACTATAGCACAGGCATCCACTTTTGCTGCTTCAAATCCAGCTCTGACTAGTTTCCTTGTCTGAATGATCTATCATGCACCTGATCCAATATTGAGGCTCTCAATTGTTTGGAGTGGACAAATGGTACCAATTAAATCCATAGACTTTCAGTTCATGCTCCTGTTCCAACTGTGTCTTTAGAAATCCTTGTTTGATGGCTGCTGCTTTACTGAAGAACATTATACCTGATCTTGAGACAGCAGGCTAGAAAGTTTCCTTTATACTCGTGGCTTTGGTATATTCTGAGTTTTTCCTGTACAAAACTGTTATGGAAAGATTTGCTGCTTCTGCAAAATTAGCTTTTCGTAAGGCTGTGCTGCCCTGACTCTTATGTTTCAGCTTTTATAAGAGGGTGTTGCAGTGACCCTCAAGCCTGCTATAAATATATAAATGCAAGAACTTGGAGGTATATTTGTGTTTACGTCTTGAATCTTTAGAATTGGAAGGGGTAGAAGATTACTATTTTCCCCACTATTACATGAGAAAATATAATTTGATGAATGAAAAATAGCATCTAATTTCGGTACATCCAGCTATTCGATTCCTTTTATCAAGCTTAACTCAATTCTGGCCTTGGTGACACATCTGAAGTTCTCTGTTTCCATGATCCTCTTGTCCATCATCTGTATCCAATTTAAAATTGGGTGGAAAGGAAGTGGAGTTGGATTTTATTGGCCTTTGTTAGAGAGGATAAACTTTAGAACTTCCTTGAACAAGGAAAAGTTTTTTGACTGATTTTCCTTATACAAAAGCCTCCTATAGTGCAATAAACCCCCCAATCCCCTAACTGAGCCCATGTATACAGGCACATTGCAGCATTGGTCCTCTTCATATGAGGATAACTGCAGGCCACGTTTACGTCCCCTGCTTGATCACCTTGTACAAAACACAAAGCTATCAAATCTGCTGTTTAGACTCAATTTGGCCAGCCTAGGCCGTCGCCTTCCACTTTTAACCTGGCTTCCATTATCAACCTTGCCAGCCTATGGGATTCTATCTGATTGCTATTACATGTGCTAGCTTTACAGGTAAACAGCTTTGACATGAGATAGGTACCATTTTAACACATTGGGTAAAGAATCATAGAATAATTATAGCATAGAAGGAGGCCATTCGGCCCATCGAGCCCATGCCAGCTCTTTGTAAGAGCGATCCAGTTAGTCCCATTCCCCTGCTCTTTTCCCATAACGCTGCAAATTTTTTCCCTTCAAGTAATTATCCAATTCCTTTTTGAAAGTTACGATTGAGTCTGCTTCCACCACCCTTTCAGGCAGGGTATTGCAGATCATAACTACTCACTGCGTTATTAAAAAAAAAGTTTTTCCTTATGTCGCCTTTGGTTCTTGTGCCAATCACCTTAAATCTGTGTCATCTGGTTCTCAACGCTTCTGCCAATGGGAACAGTTTCTCTTTTTATTTCACTAAACCCTTCATGATTTTGAACACTTCTATCAAATCTCCCCTTTCTGCCCTAAGCAGAACAACCCTACTCTTTTCAGCCTATCCACATGACTGAAATCCCTCATTCCTGGAACCATTCTAGTAAATCTTTTCTGCACCCTCTCTTGATTTTATGCAATAGTGTCGAACAGGTGATAACAAATCGGCAGCTCATTTTACATCTCTTCCTATATTTATTTCTATTGATTTCAATGAAAATAAAAATCTGGGGAGATGTGAAACAGGCTGCCAACTTGCTTTCACTTGTTTTACACTACTGCACTAAGTCAAGATCTACCAGTCAAGATCTACCCCATTGAGCTGTATGTAGAAGAGTTTGTAAGATATGTGAGTCCTTTTTCTCCAGGACAAATAGGCAGTTAACATATTGCAGTTTCTTTTGAGGGGTTGAACTATATCTAAAGAAATTTGCAAACTTTCATTTGACTTTGAAATAGCTGTAAGGATTTGATTTAAAGCAATATGAAGAGGTTTAAGTATCTGTCCTCCACCTCATCAGGTGATATCCATCAACTTTTTTTTTAAAGAATTGCAGAATGTACCACACTGAAACCCTTGTATGGTGACTCTTTTTTGCCCACATAACGATTAATCTTTATCAAGTGAAGGTTAATAGCCTGTAACATTTTGAATAAACTTGCTTATGTGCTGAACCATGAATCACATCTAGCAATTGGTTTTGCACAATATGAGCTCAGATCATACATCATTTGATGCATGCAAGATATTTCGAGGAGCAAAGTATGAACATAAGTACGCCAGTTATTAAATCAATTTGGTTCCTGAATTTAAAAAGTGTTTTCTATCAAATGATTTTTCTTTAAACACTAGGGGGGGAAGAATAATGAGTGAAATATGTTATGACACATATTGCAGCAACACATTTTTGAGACTGTTGTGTTCCAGAGCTTAAAAATAAAACTCTTGGATTTGCACCATGAAGCTCCTATGGCTGACTATAATTGGCAACCATCAATCTGTCCTAGCAGATTCTTGCATCACCCCCACACCCCCCTTCTTGTGTCCTCTTGATCTTTCTCTGTTTGAACTCTTCACTAGATGTATGTCTGTTAATCATTATTTAGCTAGCTGCAGACTTGGGCTTTGTCCTAACTCAAAATCTGGCATTCAAGCTCAAGGCAGTAAGGTTAACCATCCATCCACAACCGCCCCCCTCCCTCCCCTTTTTTTTTTCTCCCTGGCGCTGTACATTTAAAAACTGTTAACCTCCAGCATCTTCCAGTTCTGATGAAAGGTCATCGATCTGAAACGTTAATTTTGTTTCTCCACAGGTCTGCCTGATCTGCGTGTATTCCAGCATTTTCTGTTTTTATTTCATATTTCCAGCATCCACGGTATTTTGCTTCTGTTTAAAAAAAAAAGTTATTGCTGTTTAAAAATGGTAAAAGCCAAAGGGAGATAAATAATCTAAGGATGGAAAGAAGGTCAGACAGAAGAAGAAGGAAAGTTTAGGAAGAGCTATGTGACTTCCGGTGATCGAGGCTGCTCAATTGTGGGGGTCTTTCTGAGTGTATAAATTTGCTTTAGAAAGGGAATTACACGTCTAATGCAAAAAGTGAGAACTTGAAACATGCTGAAATTCAGACCTGCTTCAAGTACAGAGATATTCGATCAGTCACCATTAATACCTCCCTAATAATTATCCCTCAATCAACATCACTAAAAACCATTATCTGCTCATTATCACTTTGCTGTTTGTGGGACCATACCGTGTGCAAATTGGCTGCCATGTTTGCTACATTACAACAGTGATTACACTTCATTGGCTGTAAAGTGCTTTCTGACATCCTGAGGTTGTGAAAGGTGCTATATATAAATGCAAGTCTTTTTTCTCTTTTACCTTGGATTCCAAGAAATACCCAGCTCCACTGCAGATCCTCAGCGATGTCTTCAATGGTCCTGACCACAATCAGAGCTAATTGGGCCAGATTCACCATCGTTGAAACTACCTGCTGGAGAGATTAAGGACGTTCAGATTGTTAATTATCATTTTAACATAATTGAATCCTGTGATCTGGATGACTTTGTGCGTCAGGACACCCTAGAGAACAAAATTAGCTTTTTGTGACAAAGGGACAAAATGCCTACTGCCAAAAGTAATGACCTAGATAAGATAGATATAGCAGCAGAAGGGGATAAGGCTGAAACAATACGGATAGAACTGAGTAATGATAATGGCTTGCTTTAGAAAATCCTCTTTGTTTGGTAGGTAAATGTTAGCTTTTCACAATTTTTGGATCTTGGAGGATTGATATGATCCGGTTTATTCAGCAGGTCCTAAAAGTCTTTTGATTTGAGGTACTTTAACCTCCTGAATGATAGAGTGCACTGCACCCTGGCTCCATGGCCTGTAAAGAATTACGAATCCACTTTGCCATCGAGCCAACATTTACCTACCAAATAAAAGAGGATTTTCTAAAGCAAGCCATTATCATTACTCAGTTCTATCCACTTTGTTTAAAGCCTTATCCCCTTCTGCTGTTATATCCTTCCTTTCTATAGCTGCAACATCATTCCTAATCAATAATGCAACTCCTTCACCTTTTGCAGGTCTATCCTTGTGGAACATTTTGTACCTTCTCAGCTCCAGCTCTTGCCCATCTACCATTAGCCATCTTCCTTAGATGCCAATAATATCTACATTCTCACTAGTTCGATATTCAATTAACTCCAGTACTTTATTGCGGATGTTCATGGTATTTGTATAAGATTACTTGATATTTCTACTATTGATGCCATTAATTTCCTGGTCCCAAATTTCCTTTGGTCCTACTCTGCTGCCAGAAGTGCAGAAGGCTAGGCACCCTAGCCCCTGTCAGTTGTAACCGTAACCCTAGTCCATTTCCTGGGGTCAGGGTTATTACCATAATTAGGGCGGACACAAAGACCATTTACAGCTGAGGAGCTTGCCTGAGGTGGGGAGAGAGAAATCACTGCAGTGTCTTGCCATAGCATAAGTTCCCAAAAAATGTTTAAATATGCCCATTTCTCTAATGTAATCAACTGTCCTGCATGGGGTTTTTGAGGAACCTGTGGGTCTGTACTTGTTGAATAGGATATGTTCTTGACACTTAAGGGGAGGACAGATTCACTTGCACCAGTGTTGCTAGTGCACAAATGATAGAAAGTGCTTTGTATGATGTATTCCCATCATTTGCCTTTCATTATAATACACCTGTCCATGTTATACATCCAACAACACTTGCAGCAGAAAAGGCAAGAAGTGCCACCAGCGGAATGGCTCCCCACCTAATTTTCATCCCCTGTTCACCCAGGTTAACAAGTGAAGACATTGGGCCTCCATTTTTTGGTCTGTTGTGACTTCTACCATGCCGTACCAGTTTAAATCTTTTCATACTGCCCTACTTGCCTCTGTGCAAGGCCATTGGTACCAGTCTGGTTGAGATGAACCCCAACTCATTTGAACAGCATTTGCCTGCCAAGACTTGACCCAACATCCTAGAAATCTGAAACTCTTCTTTCTACACCATCTCTGTAGTGTGCAGTGATATATCTGTTCCTTCCAAACTGCTCCAGAATGTGGCACCTGGGGTAACTCTGAGTTTACTGCCCATCAAGTGTTCCTCTGTAATCTAGGATCCAACTCCAAAAACTGTCCGTTCAAGACCATCATCCAAATCTTTCCTATATAATAGAATCATAGAAGTTTACAACATGGAAACAGGCCCTTCGGCCCAACATGTCCATGTCGCCCAGTTTATACCACTAAGCTAGTCCCAATTGCCTGCACTTGGCCCATATCCCTCTATACCCATCTTACCCATGTAACTGTCCAAATGCTTTTTAAAAGACAAAATTGTACCCGCCTCTACTACTGCCTCTGGCAGCTCGTTCCAGACACTCACCACCCTTTGAGTGAAAAAATTGCCCCTCTGGACTAATATTTTCCTGTGTGAACCAGGATTTCTGGCTAATGCCTCTTTCAGTTTTTCCACCCCCTTCCATTATGTCCCTTATTGTGGAACCCCCAGGAGTCAACACCATTTTCGATTCCCAAGTTGCGGCTGCAAATATTATTGTTCGCACCCTAATTACGGAATCCCCCTATACTAACAGCTGCCTGTTTTCAAGGATTATATTACTGCTTTCCTCAGAAGTAACTCCTTGTTCCATTATGCAGTGGTGTTGCTTGTGATGGCCTTCCACTGTGCTTCTATTCTACTTCTTGTAGATGTCAAGAACCATACACTTTCAGACCCATAGGTTCCTCTGGTCTCTTGCTTTTCCCTGTGGGTGATCACCTAGTTCCTCCTTTCTGCTTCACTGTTCCTATTTGTTGGGTGACCATTTCCTGGAACGTAACTTCCGGAAACCTCCCCTCCCTATTTTTGTTAGAGTGTAGCCAACTGGCGTTCAGGCTCAGCATTCCTCAGAGTGAACAACACATTTCATGGATGTGTACTCCTAGACACTTTGCACATAGATGCATACAGCACATAGGACCAGTCTCACTTCCAATCCCCCTTTTTCTATACTTCCAATTACTGTGGTACTCATAAGTACGAACTCTAGAACTAATTTTTTCACTTACTTGTTTGATTGTTAGATTTCCTGCCTGGAGGAAACAGCACACCCAGGAGCTGTTGCACTCAGAATATGCTATTCCACCATCTTGTCATAGCCAATTCTAGACACGTGCGCGAGGGAGGCTCCAGCATGGATGAGGAGAGCAAATATGCTCACCCTACGAGTTTCTCTAATGAAGATCAAAATCGTTGTATTCAAGATGTTATTCTGTAATTGCTGGCTATCAGAATAATTATGATTGAGATGGCATAGAGCTCTTTAAGGGCTGGTCTTAATGCTGACACAGATTCTGTTTAATTTAGCAGACTCGCATTTTTTTGCTGAATTGTTCTTAGATTACTGGTTAAATTTATACATCAATAATACTGTTGATACCTTTGCGATCAAAAGATAACATTTCAACAAAAAAAAATCAAGATTTTCTGGGTGTTTTTATATTGCAACTTTTGTTATCCTAGTGGCTCCTCGGTAGTTTATTGTTTGTGTATTTAATATGGTCTAACTATAGGGTTTCGATCAATTGCTTATCTCAAGGTCTGCGACCGTTATAAATATTATAGAACCATAGAAAGTTACAGCACAGAAGGAGGCCATTTGGCCCATCATGTCCGTGCCGGCCGAAAAAGAGCTATCCAGCTGAATCCCACTTTCCAGCTCTTGGTCCGTGGCCCTGTAGGTTACAGCACTTCAAGTGCACATCCAAGTACTTTTTAAATGAGTTGAGGGTTTCTGCCTCGACTAACCTTTCAGGCAGTGAGTTCCAGACCCCCACCACCCTCTGGGTGAAAAAAATTCTCCTCAGCTCCCCTCTAATCCTTCTACCAATTACTTTAAATCTATGCCCCCTGGTCACTGACCCCTCTGCTAAGGGAAATTGGACCTCCCGATCCACTCTATTTATAATTTTATACACCTCAATTAAATCTCCCCTCAGCCTCCTTTGTTCCAAAGAAAACAACCCCAGCCTATCCATTCTTTTCTTATAGCTAAAATTCTCCAGCCCTGGCAACATCCTCGTAAATCTCCTCTGTACCCTCTCTAGTGCAATCACATCCTTCCTGTAATGTGGTGACCAGAACTGTACGTAATACTCAAGCTGTGGCCTAACCAATGTTTTATAAAGTTCTAGCATCACCTCCCTGCTCTAATATTCTATGCCTTGGCTAATAAAGGAAAGTATCCCATATGCCTTTTTAACCTCCTTATCTACCTGTCCTGCTACCTTCAGGGATCTGTGGACATGCACTCCAAGGTCCCTTTGTTTCTCTACACCTCTCAGTATCCTTCCATTTATTGTGTAGTCCCTTGCCTTGTTTGCCCTCCCAAATGCATTACCTCACACTTCTCTGGATTGAATTCCATTTGCCACTTTTCTGCCCACCTGACCAGTCCATTGATATCTTCCTGCAGTCTACAGCTTTCCTCCTCACTATCAACCACACGGCCAATTTTTGTATTATCTATAAACTTCTTGATCAAGCCCCCCACATTCAAGTCCAAATCATTAATATATAATCACAAAAAGCAAGGGACCTCGTACTGAGCCCTGAGGAACCCCACAGGAAACAGCCTTCCGGTCACAAAAACACCCATCAACCATTATCCTTTGCTTCCTGCCACTGAGCCAATTTTGGATCCAACTAGCCACTTTCCCTGGGATCCCATGGGCTTTTACTTTTTTGAACAGTCTGCCATGTGGGAGCTTGTCAAAAGCCTTGCTAAAATCCGTGTACACCACATCAAATACGTTATCCTCATCGACCCTCCTTGTTACCTCCTCAAAAAATTCAATCAAGTTAGTCAGACACGACCTTCCCTTAACAAATCCATGCTGACTGTCCTTGATTAACCTGTGCCTTTCTAAATGACAATTTATGCAGTCCCTCAGAATCGATTCCAATAATTTGCCCATCACCGAGGTTAGACTAATTAGCCTATAATTACTCAGTCTATCTTTTTCTCTCTTTTTAAACAACAGTACAAAGTTAGCAGTCCTCCAATCCTCCGGCATCATGCCTGTAGCCAGGAAAGATTGGAAAATAATGGTCAGAGCCTCCGCTATTTCCTCCCTTGCTTCTTTTAGCAGCCTGGGATACATTTCATCCGGCCCTGGCGATTTATCCACTTTCAAAGATGCTAATCCCATTAATACTTCCTCTCTCACTAAGTTTATCCCATCCAATATTTCACACTCCTCCTCCTTAACTACAGTCCCTGCATCGTCCCCCTCTTTTGTGAAGACAGACGCAAAGTATTCATTAAGAACCATACCCACATCTTCCACCTCCACACACAGGTTACCTTTTTGGTCTCTAATAGGCCCTACTCTTTCCTTAGTTATCCTCTTGCTCTTTATGTATTTATAAAACATTTTTGGGTTTTCCTTAATTTTATTTGCCAGTATTTTTTCATGCCCTCTCTTTGCTTTCCTAATTTTCTTTTTAATTTAACCCCTGCTCTTTCTATATTCCTCTAGGCTTTCTGTAGTATTGGGCTCTCGGTGTCTGACATAAGCTTTCCTTTTCTGCCTTATCTTACCCTGTATGCTCCTTGACATCCAGGGGGCTCTAGATTTGGCAACCCCACTCTTTGAATCTCCCCCTTGAATGCCCCCCAATGCTCTGACACTGATTTACCTTCAAGTAGCTGTTTCCAGTCCACTTTTGCTAAATCACTTCTCAGTTTAGTAAAATTGGCCTTTCCCCAATTTAGAACTTTAACTCCTGTTCTATCTTTGTCCTTTTCCATAACTATGTTAAATCTAACTGAATTATGATCACTCCCACCAAAATGCTCTCCCACTGATACTCTTTCCACTCCTTCCACCTGCCCAGCCTCATTTCCTAAAACTAAATCCAGAACTGCCCCACCTCTTGTTGGGCTTGTTACGTACTGGCTAAAAAAGTTCTCCTGAATGCAATTTAAGAATTCTGCGCCCTCTATACCTTTTGCACTGATTGTATCCCAGTTAATATTAGGGTAATTGAAATCCCCTACTATTACTGCCCTATTGTTTTTGCACTTCTCGGAAATTTGCCTACATATTTGCTTTTTTATCTCCCTCTGACTGTTTGGGGATCTATAGTACACTCCCAGTAGTGTGATTGCCCCTTTTTTGTACTTTAGCTCAACCCATATGGCCTCATTTGATGATCCTTCTAACATGTCATCCCTCCTCACAGCTGTAATTGGTTCTTTAACCAAAATTGCCACCTCCCTCCTTTTTTATCCCCTTCTCTGTCTCGTCTGAAAACCCTGCAACCAGGAACGTTGAGCTGCCATTCCTGCCCCTCTTTAAGCCATGTTTCTGTAATAGCTAAGCTATGCCCTTAAAATGAGGGGAAGGAAGACTATTTGTTTTGGGGGAGTTCAATCTACAGGAATAATTCTGAAATAGAAATATCCATTTAAGATTATAGCTTACTTGAGAAAACAACAAGCAATGTGCATCAATTGTTATTTTATATTCCTCTCCCTCAAGTTGCAACATGCCACTAGAGCACTCGGGGAATTGGCTACCAGACAATTTGATTTTCATTTCTAGACCTTGTGAGACACCTTTGGATCTTTCACTATGCTAAAGGCTGAATACAACTGTTGTTGGTCACTGGATGTGGGGCTCTGGGTCTTTGCATGCAGGGTACAGTGCCCAACAATTTCATAGTATCATAGTAGGTACAGCACAGGAGGAGGCCATTCGGCCCATCGTGCCTGTGCCGGCTCTTTGAAAGAGCTATCCAATTAGTCCCATTCCCCTGCTCTTTCCCCATAGCCCTGTAACTTTTTTTCCCATCAAGCATTTATCCAATTCCCTTTTGCAAGTTACTGTTGAATCTGCTTCCACCGCCCTTTCAGGCAGTGCATTCCAGATCAATACAACTCGCTGCGTAAAAAAATGTTTCTTCATGCCGCCTCTGGCTCTTATGCCGATCACCTTAATTCTGTGTCCTCTGGTTACCGACTATTCTGCCACTGGAAACAATTTTTCCTTATTTACTCTATCAAGACCGTTCATGATTTTGAACACCTCGATCAAATCTCCTCTTAACCTTCTCTGTTCTAAGGAGAACAATCCCAGCTTCTCCAGTCTCTCCACATAACTGAAGTCCTTCATCCCTGGTACCATTCTAGTAAATCTCTTCTGCACCCTCTCTAAGGCCTTGACATCCTTCCTAAAGTGTGGAGCCCAGAACTGAACACAATACTCCAGCTGAGGCCTAACCAGCGTTTTACAAAAGTTTAGCGTGGTTGTTTTTTCAGATTGGCTGTGTACGTCCCTATTGTCTCCATCTGAGTAGCTATTCTGGGCTGTCCTTAGCTTGACGTTTTTACATGCTCCTCATTTTTTCTTAATTTTCTTTTGCAGCATGATTCAATGGTCCAGAAATTGCTGGAAAATAATGGCGAGTTCATGGCACTCGCCATTATTAGTACATAAAAAAATCAGCAATTTGTGGGGAAGACATACGCCATGAATTCGCCACAAATTGCTGGACGATTCGTGCCTCACCGCCGTTAGCCTCGCCAAAATCAAAAAAAATGACCATCTGGCAGTGGGTCTCCCCATTGTGGTGTCATGAAATTGCTGGATTTACGCCATTAATAGGATTGGATCTCGCCGCAGCCATTTAGGGCTGGTAATTCATGTCAGAAGGACCCTGTTAATGACATGATTTATGGTCCTGACACACTACTCAACCTTGGAGGCTCAGAAAGGGAACCAGTGATACCGGAGTATCACTCCCACAGGTAGTAAATTGTTCATAGAAGCTTTTTAAATGTAATTTTTTTTCTTGCTCTTCCTTTCTGTCTCTTTTCTCTCTCTCTCTCTCTCTCTTAATCCTCTCTTTTTCTTTCTCTCTCTTTAATTCTCTTTCTGTATCTAATTTGATTTTAATGCACCCAAGTTCCTTCTCCGTCGTTCGCTCCGTTTCTTTCTCTATCCTTAAATTTAATTGGTTAAGGAGATGGACCTTTAGACCTGATGTTGAGGAGGTCCCAGATGCCCTGTTGACATCACCCAGCCTTTATTAACTCACATTTCCAGCAATTCGCGGCGCAAAAATAATACCTGAAGGATGAGGAGAACGATCCAATTCATGGTGCTCACTGTGAGGTGCACCATTCCTGCAATTTCTGGACCCAAAATTCATTAAGAGGCTATTTTTAATGAAGTATGTTAAATTATTTCTGAGTGAGGAACTCTGATACAATATGCCATTGATAATATAAAGTTATGGTTATATTTATAAAGTTAGCTATGATGGTGGTGGTCTGGACCAGGTGGAGAATGGGCTCTTCATTGTGGACGGTGCAACTGTTCTCCTTGAGTGACTAGTTTATTTCCTAGGTTGTCATGGCTTGACTTAATATCATGTGTATAATGTGGGAAAATGTGAACTTGTCCACTTTGGCAGGAGGAATAGAAAAGCAGTATGTTATTTAAATGGAGAGAGATTGCAGAACTCTGAGGTACAGAGGGATCTGGGTGTCCTAGTACATGAATCACAAGAAGTTAGTATGCAGGTACAGCAAGTGATTAGGAAGGCAAATGGAATGTTGTTATTTATTGCAAGGGGAATGGAATATAAAAGTAGAGATGTTTTGCTACGGTTTTACAGGGCATTGGTGAGACCACATCTAGAATACTGTGTGCAGTTTTGGTCTCCTTATTTAAGAAAGGACATAATTGCTTTGGAGGCGGTTCAGAGAAGGTTCACTCGACTGATTCCTGGGATGAGGGGGTTATCTTATGAGGAAAGGTTGGACAAATTGGGCCTGTATACACTGGAGTTTAGAAGAATGAGAGGTGATCTTATTGAAACATATAAGATCCTGAGGGGACTAGAAGGGGTTGATGCTGAGAGGATGTTTCCCCTTGTGGGAGAGACTAGAACTAGGGGCCACAGTTTAAAAATATGGGGTCTCCCATTTAAGACGGAGATGAGGAGAAATTTTTTCTCTCAGAGGGTCGTGAGTCTGAGAAACTCCCTTCCCCAGACAGCGGTGGAGGCAGGGTCATTGAATATTTTTAAGGCTGAGTTAGATAGATTCCTGATTAACAAGGGAGTCAAAGGTTATAGTAGGTAGACGGGAAAGTAGGGTTGAGGTCACAATCAGATCAGCAATGATCGTATTAAATGGCAGAGCAGACTCAAGGGGCCGAATGGCCTACTCCTGCTCTTAATTCATATGTTCGTACGTATGTAAATGAATCGTTGAGCTGCTTTATTTCACAGCATGTGAACATACTGAGCAATAGTTATGATCAGATTCACTTATTTTAATCGATATAACTTGCCTTTGTGAAATAATACAAAATAATGAACACACTACACTTCCTCATATCACTTAAGCAGAATAATTCCTCTGCATTTTGGTCTTCAGCTCAGGGCAGAACCTCCTCTCCCCGCAATCTCCTGTCCTTTCTTCAGTCAGCCTGACTACACTGTCAGCCTTTCAGTCAAACTGACAACTCCCCTCCCGCCCCCCCCGCCTCCTCCCCCTGCCCCCGCCCACCCCCGCAGTGGAATCCACCAGCCTAACCTGGCAATGCCTCCTGCTGAGTTCAAATAAAATAGAGTAGCAGCAGCATTAAGTATGAATGATCACTAGAATGTTAAGCTATCGTTTGTTGTCTCCAGCGTGCTGGTTCAGACACCTAGGGTGTGATTTTAGCATGGCGGCAGGATCTCAGGGTGGGGGCTGGTCAAGCTGCGCGTGGGAAACCCGAAAAAAATGTTCCTACCTTTTTGCATGTGATCGCGACTTAATTGAAGGCCCTTAATATGGCTTCCGGGTTTGGCTTCCCCACGCTGCGCAGCGGGCGCACTGCGCACCCGAATGACGTGCTGGCTGCTCGATTATTTAAAGGGCCATTACAAGCATGGCTTTTGAGGGTGAAAGATGGAATTTAAAGAGATGGAGCAGCATAGGACCAAGCCAGCACCCAGGTTCAGTGACTCCTCACTTGAGTTGCTACTGGCCGGGGTGAGGAGGAGGAGGGACATGCTGTACCCGGGGGGATAGGAGGACGTGCCCTGTCTCTGTCACCAAGAAGGCCTGGCTCAAGGTGGCAGAAGAGGTGACCAGCGGCAGCAAAGTATCCCGGACTTGGTGCAGTGAAGGAAACATTTCAATGACCTAATCAGGAAAAGTGAGTACAGCTACTGATTGACCTGCGTTCTGTGGTGAACATCACCCCCCCTCACACTCTGCCCCGCGAAGCCTACTCCATCACAACACTCCTCACACCCACTGAAGGCTCAGTGTCAAGTGACCATCGCTTTCTGTGAACTTCCTCACCTCCCCATTTGTGACCCCACCACTCCCACTCACCCCAATCCTCATGCAATGTGAACAATCTGTCTGATACTCACCCTCTGATGCATCTCTTCCATTATCAGCCTCACACAAAGCAATTCATCCATCGGATGACCCCATTAATCTCACTCACTCACACGTCTGTACTTTCTCCCCTTGTAGGAGAAGAGAGCCCAGGGAGAGGAGTAGGACTGGAGGGGGCCCACCACAAATAGTGGCCCTCACAGAGGCGGAGGAGGCGCTCTTGGAGCTGAGTGGAACGGTGGAGTGCCTGGCCGTCGGGGATGCCGAGACTGGAACTCCGCAAACATCTGGTGACAGAACTTTAACATCCCTCACACACAACGTGGATTGATGTTATCAACGATTGAGCTGTTGCACACCTCAGGATGCTCATTGCAAACTCACTTCAGTGATGATTTTTTATTATTGCTTTATGTTCTCATCCGGGGCCTTCATGGATTGATGAGGGGGCAGGCGCCATGGGAGAAGGCGATTCCTCAGGGGAGCTCAATCCCTCTGAGGGTGCACTGTCACATGACATCCAGCCATGCACCAGCGCAGATACTGGGACTTCAGTGGGTCCTGTCAGTCAGATAGTTGGGTTGTCACCTGGTGATTCAGCACTCACAAGTGAGCACGAGCAGGCACTGGTGGCAGGGGCAGCTGTGGAGAGTCTGCACCGGGGGAGCACTCCTCTCCATGCTCTGCTCAGTTGGACCCAGATGCTGAACCCCAGGGATATCATTGAGAGTGAGAGTGATCGAGGTACAATTCCACCATTGTGAGATAATGGAAAAGGTATCACGGACACTCTCCACAATAGGGAGAGGATGGAGGAGTCCAACTCCATCGCTGGTGGATTGGTGGCGCAGGTAAGTGCGGGAATGTCTTCGATGGAGAGAGTGACAGCCTCCATTGAGCTTCAAGCACGGCTCTCACACGAGTCCATGCCGACCATGACAACAGCCGTGCAGACTCTGGATGCCAACATGTCTGCCGCCTTAAACAGGCAGACAGAAACTTCATCCATGGCCTTAGAAAGTGACACATCTCCTCACCAGCCTTCTGTCCAGCAGAGCGGTGGGAGTGATGTTGCTCCGGCCCGGGAGAGGGATGATGACGAAAGGGGACATGGAAGTGGGGTCTCCACTCAAAGTGTCCCCACGTCTCACCGGTTGCCCCCCTCTCAACCAGTACCCGCAATGCTGCCTCCTCTCCAGGTGGTCGCGTCTGCCCCTGCACAGGTGCAGGTGGAGCAGTCTTTGGAGGGGCCCTCATGAGCACCAAAACCCAGGGGGCGTCGGTCCAAAGCATCTAAATGGTCAGGGCATGAATCTGAGCAACCTGCCACTACCTCTGCTGCAGCCACAGGGGATGCACCACGTAGGAGAGCTAGGAAGAGAAAGGCTAAGGTTTTGTGATCATGAAGAGTGTCTGACGGAATGTTATGTTTTTCATTTATATTTGTTTTTCATTAAATGCAGATTAAATGATATAATTTTCACCACCACTGCCACGTCTTGCCCATTCTTGAGTCCCTTTTGTGAAAGTGCCCTTTCATGTGCTTCATCATGAATAGCAAGACGTGATGCCACCCAGTGAGTGCGTTTACAATGGGTGTATGTTTTGTGCAAGAGAGTGGGGGGAGAGGGGCTGGTGTTGGTGGTGTTCGTTCCGGGTGGTCCGAGAACTCGACTATCTTCACTTTGTAGATCTCCCTATGAGAATCGGTCAAATATGAGTGACTCCCTGGCATCACAAGCAGCCAGGTGAGCCGCTGCCCTGTCGATGGGTTCCTCATTTTCATTTTCATCCTCCTCCTCCTCCTCCTTCTCCTCCTCCTCAATGTTGACGGCAGTTGCGGATGCTTCATGAGTGCACGAGACCTCATCCACCCGTAACCCTCTCTGTTGAGCGATGTTGTGCAGGACACAACACACGAGTATTATTCTACACACCCTCGCCGGTGAGTACTGAAGGGCTCCCCCAGATCGATCCAGGCACCTGAGGCGCATCTTGAGCATTCCTGTGGCTTGTTCAATGACAGTTCTTGTGATGAAGTGACAACCATTGTATCGATGCTGTGCCTCGCTGGTGGGGTTTCTCAGAGGTGTCATGAACCACGTCTCCAAGGAGCCAGCCCCAAGTCTGTTTTGTGCGTGGAAGAGGGCCGGGATGTTGGATTTGCACAGAATGAAGGAATCACGGCAGCTGCCCGTGAATTTGTCACACACCTGCAGAAACCTCCTCCGGTGGTCGCAAACCAGCTGCACATTGATGGAGTGATATCCCTTTCCTACAGTCTTAGCTCATGTGGAGGTGCTCGGATTGCTACGTGTGTGCAATCAATTGCGCCCTGTACCCGTGGGACGCCAGCCCACTGCCCTCTCAGTCTGGCTGATATCGTCGATGGGGAAGTTGACATAGTCAGATGCCCTGGCAAACAAGCCGTCCATGACCTGTCGTATACACTTATGTGCAGACGACTGAGACACCCTGGAGATGTCACCAGTGGCACCCTGGAAGGATCAGGAGACGAAAAAATTGAGGGCAGTGGTGACTTTAACTGCGACGAGCAATGTGTTGCCAGCAAGTCCAGTCGGGAGCAGCTCTGCATTGAAGGAGCCTGCAGATGTCTGCGACCACCCTGCAGACTCAATCTGAGCCTTCATAGGCGGTGCTCCTCAGAGAGGTCCTGAAATCTCAGCCTCTGTCTGTAGACCCTCTCACGAGGGTAGTGCCTCCTGCGACCTCGACCCCTGCATTGGTCCGTTCTCTGCTCTTCTGCAGGTCCTTGTGGCGCACCTCTGTCTTGTGGAGCTGCAACTCCCAGAACTGCACGATGGTGATAACAAAAACAAGAACATAAGAAATAGGAGGAGTAGGCCACATGGCCCCTCGAGCCTGCTCCGCCATTCAATCAGATCATGGCTGATCTTTGACCTCAACTCCACTTTCCTGCCCGATCCCCATATCCCTTGATTCACCGAGAGTCCAAAAATCTATTGATCTCAGCCTTGAATATATTCAACAACTCAGCATCCACAGTCCTCGGGTAGAGAATTCCAAAGATTCACAATCCTCCTTATCTCAGTCTTAAATGGCCGACCCCTTATCCTGAGATTATGCCCCCCTAGTTCTAGACTCTCCATCCAGGGGAAACAACCTCTCAGCATCTACCCTGTCAAGCCCTCTCAGAATCTTGTATGTTTCAATGAAGTCACCTCTCATTCTTCTAAACTCCAGAGAGTATGGACCCATTCTACTCAATCTCTCCTCAAAGGACAACCCTCTCATCCCAGGAATCAATCTAGTGAACCTTCATTACACCGTCTCTAAGGCAAGTTTATCCTTCCTTAGATAAGGAGACCAAAACTGTACACAGTCCTCCAGGTGAGGTCTCACCAAAGCCCTGAACAATTGTAGTAAGACTTCCTTACTCTTGTACTCCAACCCCTTGCAACAAAAGAGGATTGGAGGACTGCTAACATTGTACTGTTGTTTAAAAAGAGAGAAAGAGATAGACCGAGTAATTATAGGCCAGTCAGTCTAACCTCAGTGGTGGGCAAATTATTGGAATCGATTCTGAGGGACTGCATTAATCCTCATTTAGAAAGGCACGGGTTAATCCAGGACAGTCAGCATTGAATTGTTAAGGGAAGGTTGTGTCTGACTAACTTGATAGAATTTTTTGAGCAGGTAACAAGGAGGGTCGATGAGGGTAACGCACATGTAGTCCACTTGGATTTTAGTAAGGCTTTTGATAAAGTCCCTCATGACAGACTGGTCAAAAAAGCCCATGGGATCCAAGGGAAAGTGTCTAGTTGGATCCAAAATTGGCTCAGTGACAGGAAGCAAAAGGTAATGGTTGGCAGTTTTTGCGACTGGAAGGCTGTTTCCAGTGGGGTTCCACAGGGCTCAGTACGAGGTCCCTTGCTTTTTGTGGTATTTATTCATGATTTGGACTTGAATGTGGGGACTTGATCAAGAAGTTTGCAGATGATACAAAAATTGGCTGTGTGGTTCATGGTGAGGAGGAAAGCTGTAGACTACAGGAAGATATCAATGGACTGGTCAGGTGGGCAGAAAAGTGGCAAATGGAATTCAATCCAGAGAAGTGTGAGGTAATGCATTTGGGGAGGGCAAACAAGGCAAGGGAATATACAATAAATGGGAGAATACAGAGAGGTGTAGAGGAACAGAGGGACCTTGGAGCGCATGTCCACAGATCCCTGAAGGTAGCAGGACACGTAGATAAGGTGGTTAAAAAGGCATATGGGATACTTTCCTTTATTAACCGAGGCATAGAATATAAGAACAGGGAGGTTATGCTAGAACTGTATAAAACATTGGTTAGGCCACAGCTTGAGTACTGTGTACAGTTCTGGTCACCACATTACAGGAAAGATGTGATTGCACTAGAGAGGGTACAGAGAAGATTTACAAGGATGTTGCCAGGGCTGGAGAATTTTAGCTATGAGAAAAGATTGGATAGGCTGGGGTTGTTTTCTTTGGAACAAGGGAGGCTGAGGGGAGATTTAATTGAGGTGTATAAAATTATAACGGGGCTAGATAGAATGGATAGGGAGGGCCTATTTCCCTTAGCAGAGGGGTCAGTGACCGGGGGGCATAGATTTAAAGTAATTGGTGGATGGATTAGAGGGGAGCTGAGGAGAATTTTTTTTCATCCAGAGGGTGGTGGGGGTCTGGAACTCACTGCCTGAAAGGGTGGTAGAGGCAGAAACCCTCAACTCATTAAAAAAATACTTGGATGTGCACTTGAAGTGCCGTAACCTACAGGGCTACGGACCAAGAGCTGGAAAGTAGGATTAAGCTGGATAGCTCTTTTTCGGCCAGCATGGATACAATGGGCCGAATGGCCTCCTTCTGTGCCGTAACGTTCTATGATTCTATGAAAGGCCAACATGCCATTTGCTTTCCTAATTGCCTTCAGTACTGCATGCTAACTTTTTGTGTTTCTTGTACGAGGACACCCAAGTCTCTCTGAACACCAACACTTAATAGTTTCTCACCACTTAAAGAATGTTCTGTTTTTCTATTCTTGAATAGCGGGGTCACATTTGCTACCTTCCAATCCGCTGGGACCATTCCAGAATCGAGGGAATTTTGGAAGATCACAACTAATGCATCCACTCTCTCTGCAGCCACCTCTTTTAGAACCCTCGGATGTAGGTCATCGGGTCCAGGGGATTTATCAGCTTTTAGTCCCATTAATTTCTCCCGTACTTTTTCTCTACGGATAATAATTATTTTAAGTTCCTCACTCTCATTTACCCCTTGATTCCCCACTACTTCTGGTCTATTTTTTGTGTCTTGTACTGTGAAGACAGATACAAAATATTTGTTTAACGCATCTGCCATTTCCTGATTCCCCATTATAATTTCTCCTGTCTCAGCCTCTAAGGGACCAACGTTTATTTTTGCTCCTCTCTTTCTTTTTACATACTTTTAGAAGCTCTTACAATCTGCTTTTATATGTGATGTGCCTCCTCTTCAGATGCACTGCTGAATACATCCATTGCGCCCGCCCCCCCCCATCATGATGGTGTCAGTTTGAGGGAGCCCAAAATGTAGGTAAATGTGTGAGAATACAAGAATTCCGAGTGTGAACAAAGAAATCTCAGTATAAACACAAAGGACTCAATTTTGCAATGGTGGCGGGTTGCCAGCGGGAGGGCGGGGGGCAGGTGGTGAAGGTCTGCGTGGCAAACCCGCATAAACAAACCTTACCATTTCCGACCCGATCGTGATGGTGATTAAAGTTCTTTCCGGGTTTCGCACCCGGCAGCCCCTGATTGACAGGCTGGCTGCCAACAGGAGCTGCAACACCGGTGTGGGGAGAGAAAGAGAGAGCGCGAGACATTGTCCGACACTGGAACGGAAGATCAGGGGTGGGGGGGGGGGGGAGAGTGGAAGATCGGGGGGGGGAGAGGGGAAGATCAGGGGGGAGAGTGGAAGATCAGGGGGGAGAGTGGAAGATCAGGGGGGAGAGGGGAAGATCGGGGGGGAGAGGGGAAGATCGGTGGGGGAGAGTGGAAGATCTGGGGGGAGAGTGGAAGATCAGGGGGGAGAGGGGAAGATCAGGGGGGAGAGGGGAAGATCGGTGGGGGAGAGTGGAAGATCGGGGGGGGGGAGAGGGGAAGATCGGGGGGGGAGAGGGGAAGATCGGGGGGAAGGGAAGATCGGGGGAGGAGGGGAAGATCGGGGGGAGGGGAAGATCAGGGGGGAGAGTGGAAGATCGGGGGGGGGAGAGGGGAAGATCGGTGGGGGAGGGGAAGATCAGGGGGGAGAGGGGAAGATCGGGGGGGGAGGGGAAGATCAGGGGGGAGAGGGGAAGATTGGGGGGAGAGGGGAAGATCGGGGGGAAGGGAAGATCGGGGGAGGAGGGGAAGATCGGGGGGAGGGGAAGATCGGGGGGAGGGGAAGATCGGGGGGGGAGGGGAAGATCAGGGGGGAGAGTGGAAGATCGGGGAGAGAGGGGAAGATCGGGGGGGAGAGGGGAAGATCGGGGGGGGAGAGGGGAAGATCTGGGAGGAGAGGGGAAGATCGGGGGGGAGAGGGGAAGATCGGGGGGGGGGGGGAGAGGGTAAGATCGGGGGGGGAGAGGGGAAGAACTGGGAGGAGAGGGGAAGATTGGGGAGAGAGGGGAAGATTGGGGGGGAGAGGGAAAGATCTGGAGGGGAGAGGGGAAAATCGGGGGGGAGACTGGAAGATCGGGGGGAGAAGGGAAGATCGGGGGGAGAGGGGAAGATCGGGGGGGAGAGGGGAAGATCGGGGGGGGAGTCTGGAAGATCGGGGGGGAGAGTGGAAGATCGGGGAAGAGGGGAAGATCGGGGAAGAGGGGAAGATCGGGGGGGGAGAGTGGAAGATCGGGGGGAGAGGGGAAGATCGGGGGGGAGAGGGGAAGATCGGGGGGGGGAGAGTGGAAGATCGGGGGGAAGAGGGGAAGATCGGGGGAGACTGGAAGATCAAGGGGGGAGGGGGAAGTTCGGGGAGGAGAGGGGAAGATTGAGGGGGAGAGGGGAAGATTGGGGGGGAGAGTGGAATATCGGGGGAGAGAGGGATCGGGGGGACATGGGGGGGTAAAGAGGGGGAGATCGGGGGGACATTGGTGGTGTGAAGAGGGGGTGATTGGAGAGGGAGACACTGGACATCGGAGCTGGGTGGAAAGGTAGGTTGATTTTGTGTTTTAACTTCGTGCAATGGTTTTTTATTTAATTTATTTTGTTTCTTTTTGCCTGATCCGGCCCTTCACGCATGGGAAAGCCGCCCAGGTAAGTTAAAAATCATTCCAGCTACCTAATATGTCACAAGTAAAATGCCTTAAGTACCTCAATAATGTACATTTGGTTCTTTATCATCCCGGCGGCTCTAATTGCCGGTGGGACTTCTGGATTTGGGACGCCCGCGTGTGCACAGGTGCATCTGTGGGGAACTCGGAAGTCAGCGGGTTGGAGACGGCTTCTGAACCCGTTCTGCATTTCTGCAATTTTTGCAGCCCCCACCCCAGCCCCCAACGCACCCGCAATTTACGTTTAAAATCGAGCCCAAAGAATTCCCAGCCAAAGGTCTGTCTGAGACAACTGCTTGCCCTGCAGCAAAAACTCACCTTTTATGCCCATTTGTCAATCACTGGTTTAAAGGTCCAACTGGCTGCCGGCTGCAACTCGCCTCCGTTTCCATGGCGTGTTTCAGAGGCCACGGGAAACACGTTGAGGCAGAGTTAAAATCGTTTCCCTGTATCAATCCACAAAAGATTAAACACTTTAACTACTTTAAGTCTCCCAATCGATAGTTTAAATATTGGCCCGCCGGCTTTAATTGCCGACGGGAATTCCGACTTCGTGAAGCGCACACACGTGCCCCGCGTCTGGGTCGAACGTGAAAGCTGGCGGCTTGGAGATGGGATTCATTCCCGCTCCGAGAAACATCGATTTTCTCTGCCCCCAAAAAACCCGATCTTGGGGGCTAAATTCATGCCCCTGATCTCAATTTTAATCTTCATCTCCCAGCCCTGTTGTCCTGTAAATCTAACTCCTTGAAAACTAAGTTTAGCCCAAAAGTAGCATTTTTAACACATATTACACCAAGGTCCCCCTATGGCAGGACAGTCAAGAATCCTGAAATCTGACACAGCTTCAGGAAAAGTTTGGAATATCCTGGAGAGACAAGTCATGGCAGCGCTCTGCAATTATTACCTCGGCCTCTGATGAAGCAAGGTTTTCGAGGGCGTGCTGTTTGGAGAATTTTTTACCTGCTGGATTCCCTTGTTACTCTATTTTTTTTAATTTTTGTATCTTTATTTGTAGTTTTGCTTGTTTTCCCCTCCTCACATGTTGCACCTATTGCTATGTAATTCAAATATTCTTAGGATATAAGTTTAAAAGGTATAAAACTGTCAAGATTCACACAGGAATTTCCAAGGACTTTTTATAATGTAAAATTCTATGCTCTGCGCTGCTGGCTAAATAGAAAATTAGCAACAGGTATGAGAAGTATGAGTTCACAATCCAGTGGTGGATATATTGGAGGTCAAAATTCATCAGCTAATTTAGAACCTAATATCTTAAAGTTGATTCTGCCATTGTAAGAGAGTTAGCATTACGTGTAACATTAATTCAGGGCAGCAAATTTGCTGCCTGACTCGTTTTTATAACTGACCTTTACGTAACTATTGATCTTGAAAGATGACGGAAGCTCTTCCTGCCATCCCCTGAATGTCTCGACATAAATCATTGAGAACACCTTTATACTCAGTTATCCCTATTTACTGGGTTTAAAAATGATTATACGCAGTATTCCTAGTGAAACAGCATAGCCTTTCTAAATGTTTATTTAAACCATTAGAATAGTGGCAAAATTAGAAGTGCAGAAATGTTCTGACATTCGGAAAAGATCAGGTGGTGGATCATTGGACCAGGCCGTACGCAGTACAATGAAATCATTTCAGATAAACAGCTTGATGTTGAAACTTGTAAAAATTCATTAATTTAAACTACATATTTTCATAATATGCATGATACAATCATATGTACATGACTCTGCATGGAATTATCACAATTATGAGGATTTTAATTTCCCAGGCATTCAATGGTCTAATGGTGAGCCATCCAGCATTGGGAGCAGGTAAGCTGAAATTAGACATTAATTAAGTTAGACTTTATAAATGACTGATTCCTAATACAACATGTTAGTGAGGAAACGAGGGATAATCGGGGACTTGATTTAGTTTTAGAAGTGATCTTTGATATAGAATCAGACCTCCATGTAAGGAATACTGAGACAACAGTGACCACACTACTATTAGATTCAACTTGACCAATCAAAATAAAGTTGCGAAGAATTTAATGCTGGTTCCAAATTTCAAGACGACTAAATTTTCAAAAATGGCGGAGGACTTGAATGGGATGTATTTGGGGAAATTACCAACAAAGAAGAAAAATGGAATACCTTTATACCATCCTAATACAAAAGGAAGCCATGTATGTCCCTAGAGTAAAAAGAAGGGCACATGGTAGAACAAAGCTATAGTGGCTAACTAGTCATGTGCAAGGACAGATAAGACTTAAGCAAGAGTACTTTAACACACTAAAAGAAAATAACTCTCAAGAGAACAGGGATAGGTGTCGAGATCAGTTAAAGGCAACAAAAGCTGTTATCAGAGCAGCTAAAACATCAGTGGAAAAGAAAGTAATGGTTAACTGTGGTAGCAATAGTAAAATCTTTTTTATCTATATTAGGAGTCAGAAGGTGATAATAAACTTCATCGGACCATTAAAGGATTCCTCAAGGGCAGATTCAAAATCTGGTTTACTTGACTACTTTGCACCATAGGTCTTCACTCTAGAGAAGGCTGAGGGGTGACCTGATAGAGGTGTTTAAGATAATGAAAGGGTTTGATAGTGTAAACGTAGAGAAAATGTTTCCACTTGTGGGGGTGTCCAAAACTAGAGGTCATCGATAAAAGATAGTCATTAATCAATCCAATAGAGAGTTCAGGAGAAACGTCTTTACCCAAAGAGTGGTAAGAATGTGGAACTCGCCAGCACAAGGAGTAGTTGAGCCAAATAGCATAGATGCATTTAAGGGGAAGCTAGATAAGCACACAAAGGGAGAAAGGAATAGGGTGATAGGGTGAGATGAAGTAGGGAGGGAGGAGGCTCGTGTGGAGCATAAACACCGGCATAGACCAGTTGGGCCAAATAGCCTGATTCTGTGCTGTAGACTCGATGTAACTCAATGTAACTCCAGTAGATGATTGATCTTTTGTTCATCTTTTTCTGTTCCTCATTTTCATACGTTTGTATGTATGTTCATGAAAGATTTTCTACAAATCGAACTCCGTTAATAAAAGTTTACAAGGTCACCAAGCTGAGTTTAAAGGATTTTTTGTGATAGCTGGGTGTGGATGTAGAGACACAGGAATCTACAGGACCAGAAAAGGCAACGTACTTTCTGAGTTTTGATGTCATCTTCAAATCTGTCAGGTCAATTCTTCATGTATAGCTATGTGGATTGGAGGTCAGAAAGTTTGATAACCATCAAGGAAGACACATATTTGACTAGCAGCACAGAGTGTGTAGGGGTGATAATTAAATATACCATGCTTGCATTCAGCCAGAGAACAAGATATCAATTTTGACAGTTAATAAATGGCACCAGCTCCTTGGAGCAATTATTTAAAATCACAATGTGCATTTTTATCATTTTTGGAGCAAGTTTAAATCTTTTACACAGGGAAAAGTAATCCGATTATAGCGCAGATATCTTGGCAATAAGAGAACTGTATTCTATTTGATGTTTCCTGTTCCCTGGGGCTTTCTTGTCATGTGCTGCAACAGTAGAAAATAATTCAGCTCTCGTGCTTTAACGAGCTGGGAAGAAACTGCTGGTGTTTGAAGCTCTCACACTATACACTAAAGGGATACTTCACAGCTAAAATCACTAAGGAATTGGTACTCAGTAAATTAATGGGACTCAAGGTGGATAAATCCCCTGGACCTGATGGCTTACATCCTAGGGTTTTGAGGGAAGTGGCAGTGCGGATTGTGGATACTTTGGTAATAATTTTCCAAAATTCTCTGGACTTGGCAAAGGTCCCGGCAGATTGGAAAACTGCTAATGTAACACCCTTATTTAAAAAGGGTAGTAGGCAGAAGGCTGGAAATTATAGACCAGTTAGCCTAACATCTGTGGTGGGTAAAATTTTGGAGTCTGTTATTAAGGAGACAGTAGCGGAACATTTGGATAAACATAATTTAATAGGACAAAGTCAGCATGGCTTTATGAAGGGGAAGTCATGTCTGACAAATTTGCTTGAGTTCTTTGAGGACATAACGTACAGAGTGGATAAAGGGGAACCAGTGGACGTAGTGTATTTGGACTTCCAGAAGGCATTCGACAAGGTGCCACATAAAAGATTATTGCTCAAGATAAAGAATCACTGGATTGGGGGTAATATTCTGGCATGGGTGGAGGATTGGTTATCTAACAGGAAGCAGAAAGTTGGGATAAATGGTTCATTCTCGGACTGGCAACCAGTAGCCAGTGGTGTTCCGCAGGGGTCGGTGCTGGGTCCCCAACTCTTTACAATCTATATTAACGATTTGGAGGAGGGGACCGAGTGTAACATATCAAAGCTTGCAGATGAGACAAAGATGGGAGGGAAAGTAGAGAGTGAGGAGGACATAAAAAACCTACAAGGGGATATGGACAGGCTGGGTGCTTGGGCGGAGATTTGGCAGATGCAATACAATATTGGAAAATGTGAGGTTATACACTTTGGCAGGAAAAATCGGAGAGCAAGTTATTATCTTAATGGCGAGCAACTGGAAAGTACTGCAGTACAAAGGGATCTGGGGGTCCGAGTGCAAGAAGATCAAAAAGTTAGTTTGCAGGTGCAGCAGGTGATCAAGAAGGCCAACGGAATGTTGGCGTTTATTGCTAGGGGGATAGAATATAAAAACAGGGAGGTATTGCTGCAGTTATATAAGGTATTGGTGAGACCGCACCTGGAATACTGCATACAGTTTTGGTGTCCATACTTAAGAAAAGACATACTTGCTCTCGAGGCAGTACAAAGAAGGTTCACTCGGTTAATCCCGGGGATGAGGGGGCGGACATATGAGGAGAGGTTGAGTAGATTGGGACTCTACTCATTGGAGTTCAGAAGAATGAGAGGCGATTTTATTGAAACATAAGATTGTGAAGGGGCTTGATCGGGTGGATGCGGTAAGGATGTTCCCAAGGATGGGTGAAACTAGAAGTAGGGGGCATAATCTTAGAATAAAGGGCTGCTCTTTCAAAACTGAGATGAGGAGAAACTTCTTCACTCAGAGGGTAGTAGGTCTGTGGAATTTGTTGCCCCAGGAAGCTGTGGAAGCTACATCATTAAATAAATTTAAACCAGAAATAGACAGTTTCCTAGAAGTAAAGGGAATTAGGGGTTATGGGGAGCGGGCAGGAAATTGGACATGAATTTAGATTTGAGGTTAGGATCAGATCAGCCATGATCTTATTGAATGGCGGAGCAGGCTCGAGGGGCCGATTGGCCGACTCCTGCTCCTATTTCTTATGTTCTTATGTTCTAACTTTCTTGGGCTGCAACATTCGCTTGCAGTGTCCGTGTGTCTGGTTTCTTCATAGTCCCTACGATTGGTATAAGAAATCCAATGGCTCCGGAAAAATGGACACGCAGTGGGTGGGGCACGCATTGCATGCGCCTTGACATGCAGCACATAATATTTGTGCTGGCTGCTGATTATAATCACGCAGACGTGCAGCCAGCGCTGCCATTCGTTGGCTGCACAACGAATGGGAGAGGAGGCAGATATCGGGCACCTATGATGCCACTTAAAGGCAGCCAGCACCTCTTAAATGGGAAGAAGGGCGCATTCTGGCTGCAGAGAACAAAGAAGCTAGTGCTGAAAAAATGGATGAAGTAGGTGTTGAGCAGACTCCAAAGTTCTCCGATGCTGCACTGGAAGTTCTTGCTCAGGGGGCAGGAAGCCTTCCAGGCATGTTATTTGCTGACAGTGGGAACAAATCTGTGAGCTGGGAACATTGTACCCAGGACATGGCTGCAATGCCACGAGAAATTTAATGATCTAACTAGAGCTGTTAAGGTAAGAAGACTGCTCTCATACTCCCTGCTCTCTCGTCCTGCTTTGCTTTGTCCATAGGTAAGGAGATTAGGTGTTCCTCTTGGCACAGAGAGCCTCGGTGACTTCTCCGTTGCAGGCTGAAAGGAGCATAAAAGTTGAGGGCCACGGAGACCTTGACAGCCAGAGGCAGTGCTGTCCATGCCCTGGTGCGAGGCTTGTGTTGTGGCTGCAGCAGGTGACATAGCTCAGTGGCAGTCTCCTTTGTGAAGCGAAGGCACACCTCATAAATTGCTCCTCAGCGAAGTTAAGGTTGGAGAAGTGCTCCCTGAAGACCCTCCGTGGTATGGCCTCCTGCCCAGTGCCCTCCTCCTCCCTCTTCTCCCAGCTGCTTGTGCTCTTTCCTGTCTTCTTGGCTGCTCCCCTCATCCTCCAGCCCAAAAGACCTCGTACCAGACCACCTACGACCGCAGTCAAACTGTTTTGAAGGCAGACAAAAACAGTCCTACGCCAGCAAAAACTTCTTAGCAGGTCAGAAATCAGTTGTAGAAGTCTGAAAATAGGCCACAAAACACCCAGAAATTAATCAGCAGCCTAAAAGGACAAACCAGCACCTAGCCTGTGTATTGTGGAATGAGCCCATTAAGGAGTGCTGCTGAAGTGTCCTTGCTGCCTGTTAGTGCCACAAGTTGCTGAGCGAGTTTATCACATGGAGAGTCAGATGCCGGGGCAGGCCAATTTCACAAAAGGGTCCTGCAACCAGCCTTATTTAAATATTTGAATGAGCGTTTTAAACACTTCCAGCCACGCCCTGATGTCCATGGAGGAGCCTGATCCAATATAGTGGACGGGGCACTTCCAGCCTGGAATGAACGCATGTGTGCACCCACCATATTGGACACTTAGTTGTCCATTTTACGCTTGTAAAACGGGTACGGTGTCAACAAATTTCTAGGCCTTTATTTCTCATGCTTTTATTGTACACAGACTTCCTATGTATCTTTTCAACCCCTCACCACTCTATTACGCACGTTCTTTTGTCTTTTGATAAGTCTGCAATATCTCACTGAATGATTTTTTTCATACCACCTAACTGTTTCTATTTAACAGTTTGCAAGTCATTTAACAAGCGAGCGCCTTCTCTGTGATTGTTGTATCTGTTGTCTCTCTCCCCCTCCCCTCTCTCCCCCTCCCCTCTCTCCTCCTCTCCTCTCTCCCTGCCCCCCCCGCCACCCCCCCAGCCCCCATTTCTCTCTATTTTTCTAACCTTACTAAAATGCCTGTTCATCTCGGCACAAGTTTAATGAAGGGTACACACCCGAAACAATGCTTTCTGGTCCGTATCACTCAGTAGCACAACACACAGTGTTACACTCTGAGTCACTGGGGCACCCTATAAAGTTAATAATATAAATCCCTGAGTGATTTGTTATGGTATTACTCATTCTATGTACAGCCAGTGTCAATCCTAATCTAGTTTGTAGTTTTTATTGACAAACTAGTTACCTATGTAAATGCAGCTGTATTTCACTGAGCTGCATTTCAATTAGAGATTGTACACAAACACAATATTATACAGACCTGGTTTGTGATTAAAGCTCATGGGAGTCAGCTGATGAGTCACAACATGAATAAAATTGTCCTGACTTGCAATAGTTCCAGCTACTAATGCTGTAGTGTGCTGATGATGTCCTCATAGAACAGTAGCTACTCATGGAAGGTTAGAGCCCCCCATTTCCCTCTCATGCATAGTGCGAAAAGATAGGCAAGCAAATTCCAGGAAACAGCTGCATCATTTTAGCTTATCCAACAGTCACTAATGGGTGGTACAGAGGTACGACTTGCCCAAAGTGAATCTTATTTAAATATTTTTTTAAGGTAAAGAGCTAAACAATGTAGCGTTGAAGGCTTGATTTCTGGTATGCTGCGTTAGCTGATCTCAGCCAGGCCAATGGTTGAGGGTGGCCAAGTGGACCTGGGCTCGGGACAGCGAAACATTGGGAAGAAGATTAAAAGATTAAACAGACACAGATTCCTGTTTCCGTCAGGGTTTGAATCCGGGAGGGTGGAGCCGGGAGTTCAAAAAATCGATATAAAAGGAATAGTTCCCTATCCTGAAGAATGTTTCCATTCCTCTTGTGGATATATTGAAGATGAGCACGTAAGCTATTCAGAAAATGACTTATAACTTTGCACAAATCTCTAAGGAAAATATCCACGTTACATATTAATGAACGTTGAAGCTATTTGTACTAAAACATATATATATGATAGTGAGGAATGGATCTCTTAAAAGTGATTTCAATGGAAATGTAGGTCTTTTTTGCATGTATTTGAGGAATAGATGGAAAAACTTGGCATATCTGCTCAAAAAGAAAAATCCCAAAGTGAAATCTTCAGTGGTTGGCTGAGGTTGTATTTCCAAATAATGTAGAAATGTTAATGTGTTAAATGCAGTATTTATCTCGAGAGAAGGCTCGTTTTAATTCCATGTTAAATGCCAAAGCCACAGATGTTCTACACATCTCCACCATAGTGGAACAACAACATCACATAGAGCATTTTGTTTGATTCATGTACAGAATCTTATAAAACTTATGGTTAATGATAATTCCTGCTCATTAAGGGAAGGGAACCAAGATGTAGCAGCAGAGGGGAGAGACATGGTGTTGGAATGCATTTGTGTTACTGCAAGGAGTGTTACAAATAAGGTTGATGAGCTGCATCCACAAGTTGCCACCTGGGTTATGATATAGTGGCTGTGACAGAGACCTGGCTTAAACATGGGCAGAAATGGGAACTAAACATTCCTGGCTACAATGTATTCAGGAGGGATAGGGAAGAAAAAAAGACGGGAGGTGGGTGGCAGTATTGATCAAGGATAATATTGCAGTTCTACAGAGAGACGATATACTAGAGGGTTCAAAGACTGAATCTATTTGGTTAGAGTTAAGGAACAGAAAAGGAGCTGTTACATTGCTGGGTGTTTACTGGCAACCCTCAAATAGTGAGAAGGAGATGGAGGAGCAAATCTGTAGGCAAATTTCAGAGAATTGTAAAAATAATCGAGCAGTAATAGTAAGGGACTTCAGTTACCCGAATATAGACTAGGGAAAAACCAATGTAAAGGCAAGAAGGGTGAAGAATTCCTAAAATGTGTACAGGAGTACTTTCTTAGTCAGTGTGTTTCTAGCCCAATGAGAAAGGAAGCAGTGCTGCATCTAGTTCTGGGGAATGAAGGAGGGCAAGTGGAGTGTGTTTCAGTGGGAGAACATCTGGGTAATAGTGATCATAATATAATTAGGTTTAAAGTAGTTACAGAAAGGAACAAAGAAAAATCAAAGGTGAAAATACCCAACTGGAAGAGAGCCAATTTCAGTGATTTGAGAAGGGATCGAGCACAGGTGGACTGGAAACAAAGATTGGCCAAGAAAACAGTAAATGAGCAATGACAGCCCTTCAAGGCTTGGATAGTTCAGGTACAAACCAAACATAGTCCCATAAGGAGGAAAGATGGGGCATCCAAAGCTAGAGCTCCCTGAGTGACAAAGGAAATAGAGGTTAAAATATAACGGGAAAGGGAGGTTTATGACAAATGTCAGGTATAGAATACAGCAGAAAACCAGGCAGAATATAGAGCGTGCAGGGGGAAATTGAAAAAGGTTATAAGAACGACAGAGAGAATATGAGAAAAGATTAGTGGGTAACATAAAAGGGAACCCAAAAATCTTTTATAAACATATAAAAAGTAAAAGGATAGTTAAATGAATAATGGGGCCGATTAGGGACAAAGAAGGAAATCTTCTTGTGGAGGCAGAGGGCATGACTGAGTACCACATGACAGATTTATTCGGAAAATAGAAGCACATGGGATTAAATGGATGGTGGTAACTTGGGTACTTAATTGGCCAAGGGATAGGAGGCAGAGAGTAATGGTGATCGGATGTTTTGAATTGAATGAATATTTTGCATCGGTCTTCACAAAAGAAGAGCATGAAGTTAATGTCCGCAATAGAGGAGGGGGGAGTAGAGATATTGTATAGGATAAAAATAGATAGAAAGGAGGTTCTAAATAGGTTGGCATCACTCAAAGTTAACAAGTCACCTGGTCCGGATGGGATGGATCCTAGGTTGCTGAGGGAAGCAGGGGTGGAGATAGCAGAAGCTCTGACCACAATCGTTCAATCCTCCTTGGATATGGGAGTGGTGCCAGAGGAATGGAGGATTGCAAATGTTATATCCCTATTCAAAAAAGGGGAGAGGGATAAACCTGGTAACTACAGGCCAGTCAGTCTAACATCAATGGTGGGAAAACTACTAGAGACCATTGTCAAGGACAAAATTCATTCTCACTTGGAGAAGCATGGGTTAATAAGGGACAGCCTGCACGGATTTGTTAAAGGCAAATCGTGTCTGACTAACCTGATTGAGTTCTTTGATGAAGTAACAGAGAGGGTTGCTGAAGGTAGTGTAATAGATGTTGTATATATGGACTTTCAAAAGGCATTTGATAAAGTGCCACATAACAGACTTATTCGGAAAATAGAAGCAAATGGGATTAAAGGGATGGTGGTAATTTGGGTACATAATTTTTCCAAGGACTAGGAGGCAGAGAGTAGTGATGAACAAATGTTTTTCTAACTGGAAGTAAGTACGCAGTGGGGTCCCCCAGGGATTGGTATTAGGATCATTGCTTTTCTTGTTACACATAAATGACCTGGATTTGGGTATGGGGAATACAATTTCGAAGTTTGCAGATGATACAAAACTTGGCAATGTAGTAAATAGTGAGGAAGATAGTAGCAAACTTCAGGAAGACATAGACAGACTAGTGAAATGGGCAGAAACATGGCAGATGAAATTTAATGCAGGTAAGTGACTACAAAACGGAAAACAGAGAGTAGGGGTTAAGGGTAGCTACTCAGACTGGCAAAAGGTGGGAAGTGGTGTTCCACAGGGATCAGTGCTGGGAACACTGTTGTTCACAATTTACATTAACGATTTGGACTCGGGAATCGGAAGTACAATTTCAAAATTTGAGGTGACACCAAATTGGGAGATGTAATTAATACAAAGGAAGAATATGTCAAAATGCGAGACATTAATAAACTTGCAGAATGGGCGTATAATTGGCAAATGAATTTCAATATGGGTAAGTGTGAGGTGGTGCATTTTGGTAGGAAGAATAAGGAGGTCACATATTGCTTGGATAATAAGAGTCTAAACGGGGTAGAGGAGCAAAGGGATCTCAGGGTACAGATACACAAATCACTAAAAGTAGCGACGCAAAGTAGCGAAGGCCGTAAAAAAGGCAAACCGAGCAGTGGGGTTCATTTCTAGAGGAATAGAATTGAAAAGCAGAGAGGTGATGTTAAACTTGTTAGACCTCAATTGGAGTACTGTGTACAGATCTGGTCTCCATATTATAAAAAGGATAAAATATTATAAGAAGGCATTGGAGAAGGTGCAAAAAAATTCACAAGGATGATACCAGAACTGAGAGGTTAAACTTATCAGGAAAGGCTGAACAGGCTGGGGCTCTTTTCTCTAGAAAAGGGAAGCTGAAGGGTGACCTGACAAGGATCTTTAAGATAATGAAAGGGTTTGATATGGTTAGATGTAGAGAAAATGTTTTCACTTGCGGGGGAGTCCAAAACTAGAGGTCATAAATATAAAATAGTCACTAATAAATCCAATAGGGAATTCAGAAAAAACTTCTTTACCCAGAGAGTGGTGAGAATGTGGAACTCGCTATCACAAGGAGTAGTTGAGGCAAATAGCACAGCTGCATTTAAAGAGAAGCTAGATAAACACACGAGGGAGAAAGGAATAGCAGGGTAAGCTGATAGGGTTACGTGAAGTAGGGAGGGAGGAGGCTTATGTGGAGCATAAACACTGGCATGGACACAGAGACAGGCGAATGGCTTGTTTCTGTGCTGTAGACTTGATGTAACTCATTGTAAGTGATGCACTTTGGGAGGAATAACATGGAGAGGCAGTAAAATCTAAATGGTGCTATTTTGAGGGTGGCTCAAGAGCAGAGGGACCTGGAGGTGCATATTCACAAATCTTTGAAGGTGGCAGGGCAAGTTGATAAGGCAGTTAAGAAAGCGTATGGGATACTTGGCTTTGTAAATAGGGGCACTGAATACAAAAACAAGGAAGTCAGGCTCAACCTTTACAAATCATTGGTTAGGCCTCAGCTGGAGTATTGTGTACAATTCTGGGCACTGTACTTTAGGAAGGATTTCGAGGCCTTAGAGAGGGTACAGAGGCAGTTTGCCAAGATGATACCAGGGATGGGGGACTTCAGTTAAGTGGAGAGATTGGAGAAGCTGGGATTGTTCTCCTTAGAGTAGAGAACATTAAAGGGAAACCTAATAGAGGTATTCAAAATTATGAGGGATTTAATAGAGAAAACTGTTTCCTCTGGCAAGTGGGTCGGTAACCAGAAGTCAGAGATTTTAAATAATTGCAAAAGAACTAGAGGGGAATTGAGATGAAATATTTTCACACAGAGGGTTGTTAAGATCCGGAACACACGACCTGAAAGGGCGGTGGAATCAGATTCAATAGGAACTTTCAAAAGGCAATTGGACAAGTACTTGAAGAGGACTAATTGCAGGATCATGGGGAAAAGGCTGGGGTGTGGAACTAAATCGGACAGCTCTTTCAAAGAGTCGGCACAGGCACGATGGGCCAAATGGCCTCCTTCAGTGCTGTTAGATTCTATGATTTTATTAATTCAGCTGTGAAAAGCTGTTGTTGAATGTGGGAGAGGGGGGGAGGAAAATACTAGGACTCTGTAGCTTTGATATTGGGCAAGGCACGAATTGCACCCAAGCAACCCATAGTCCACTGACCCCCACAGATTGCCAATGTCAACTTAATTTAAATATGACGGGTAAGCTTCAGAAAGAGAAAAAGAGAAAACTGGCAGCTCTCCTGGGAGAGAAATTATGTGCTTTTGCAGGATTTTGAGTCCTGCAGCAGCTTAAAGAGGCAGACATCCAGTTTCTCACAAGCTGCAAAGTGGAAAGCTTCAGGGCAAAAAAACCCAAGGGCTAGAATTTCTGCAGGGTTTCTGCCGATCTCCGGCGGGAGATTGCGAGAACCCCCACGGAAATTATTGGCACATGTCTACAAGGAGTGGAGTAGCCAATAAGATAACCTGGGTTCACTGATGAGACTATAGAGATTCTTGCAAAGGAATTGAGGCAAAGGAGGGTGGTCCCTTTTGGCATTGTATACAGCAGGCACCCAAAAATATTAGCGCTTCATGGGAAACAACAGCCACTTCCATGGATCCAAGTCCATGAGCTGCAGACTAGAGTGCTTGACATGTATGATCAGCCTGACTGTCCATGTCCACAGCACTGAGAAGGCCCTCGCTGAAATCATCAATGGCATCTTGCTCTTTGACCTCCCTTCCATCTTCAACGCTATTGACCATTCTATCCTCCTCCTCTATGGCACCACTTTTTCATTATTTCATTCCTACCTATCCCAACTCAATCACTGCGTATCTGTGGAATATCTCCACTTTTGAATTTATAAATTCTGTACAGTCCTCATAAAATTACATCCTAATGCTCAAACCCCTAAATGTGGCTTTTTTTATTGATGGGTCGTTGCAGTCCTGTGCATTGCAATTGTCAGGTTAATACTGATGTTCTGAGTCCTCGCTCACGGCAAGGTATTGGAAACTGCAGGCCCAACTGCCTGTGAGCCCGCGCAACATGTGAGGTACATGGCTACAGGCAAGGATTTGGAAAATATACCCTTAGATTTCTGATAGGAGGTTGAATAAATCACACGATAGGTATGAATGGAAAAATGTACTTTGTTCATAATTTTCTTACTGTAACATCAATTATTAGTTTTCATTCAACATTGGATCTGGAATTGTATTAGACCAAGCAGTTTTGATCATGTTGGAGAATAATTAAAGGCACATTGTCATCAGGAAACTCTTTTGGGGGTATCCAAACTGGTAGGAGTTTTGGAGTCCTCCATAATTTTTCAGACCACAATAACTTAGAATTCTTAACATTTTCAATATATTATTGTGGAACTGATTTCAGCTGGGGTAATAGAGGCACTAGATTTGGCTTCAATGGCCCTAAATTAGGGTGGGGTAAATAAGCCAGAGTTCCCTCTCCTGATTGCTATCCAGTGACCCCTGCTAGAAAATACATTATGTATGGATTTCCGGTGTGGTTAGGGTCAGGCTCCAGTCTGCTGTCCCCATGGTCAAATAGCCTGTAGAACACTAGCTGTCTAGATTCACACATAGACAATGGCCACTTGCACAGGTTGTTAAGGAGCGGCTGCCGCCAGCATAAGTCAGTTCTTTCAGGAGACGAGAGAAAAAGAAAAAAATAAATCAGAGAAATATTATTGCGAATATTGTAAAGTGTTCCATTGCTGATGTTAGTTCTGATAACCGACAGAATAGCACCGTGTTTCTACACAAGAATTTCTGTTTTTCTGGCCGAAATTCTTGATGTCAGTGAACTTTAAATGGAATGTTGCTAGTTGTGATGGGGAGGGAGAGAAGAGAGAAGGAGAGAGGGAAAGTGAAGTGGGAGGCTAGAAGTGAGAGAAGTATCACCTTAGCAGGTGGCTGGCTTTTTCTTGTATTTTTCTAAACGTGCTAAAGAGATAGCAGAAGAGCCAATTTTAATATCAGTCCTGCCCTGAAAAGAGGTACAGCTGGAGTGTCACGGGTGATGAAATGAGTGGAGATCAATCCTCTGTCCATATAGCATCCACAAGTTTCCAGTGGGGCTTGGGCGAGCAGCGCAATCCCCACACGAAATGTGCAGGAGCTTCATTATAATATTAACATTAAGAAGTAGAATTAAAAATTGGGATGCCCGTGTATCTTGGGTGTCCACAGATCCAAGGCCAAAGCATTGAAACTGACCGGCTGCTGTTCACAGATGTGTTTTGAACTTGTTTTCTTTATTGTTCTTCTGAATAAATCTTTGTTCTCCACTCTGTATGTGAAGGGGCTTTGTAGGAGGCAATTTGGTGACACAACTTCTGCAAGTTTTCTTGCCGTTTGGACTATGATTGTCCAATGGGAATGTCTCTTTATTTGGTTTACCTGGAGGATAAAAGAGGAGCAAGATGCAAGAATACTGGCAAAGCAATTCCATATAGAGCAGAAGAAATGCTCCAATCCACCCTTAACTTCCCAACCAAGTGTACAGGCCAAGATGCATTCCTAGACTTATCAGAAGAGCAATATATGTCGACATTCAGCTTCACGAGAAAGGGAGGGACAGAGTTGTATTGCATGCTGCAAGGTGACCTGCAGTCAACCAGCACGGCACTGCTACTAAAGTCATCACAGCCCTGAACCTTCTTTGCCATGAGTTCCTTCCAGGCCTCCTTCCAATGTCCCATCATTGTTTGGAACAAAGTGCAAGGTTGGCTCCTTGAACACCAGTGTAGCCTTGCTGTCACAGTGTGCGTCAATAATATCTGCCAATCTTCAGTCCATGCAAATATCTAGCAGGTGTTTAATACGCTATTTGCCAGAGCAAACAACTTAATCACTTTCCCAAAGAACAGCCGGAAACCCAAGAGAAGGCCCTGGGTTTTGCCCAGATTGCAGGATTCCAAAGTCCAGGACGTTATAGATTTCACACACGTTGCTCTGTTTGCTCCTGTGCATAATAGTGGGGCTTTCATCAACCATCAATGTGTAGCTAATATGCAACCATCTGCACAGGATCATGCAGGTTAATTCTTGTTTTCCTGGCAGCACATGATGCCTTTATTTTTCAGCAATTCTCTGTTAGACCATTGTTTGACCTGGGAAAAAGTGCAAGGCTGGCTCCTTGGAGACACACCGGCTCTGGCTTGTGACACCTGTGTGACATTCATGTACACCTGCTGAACACAGGTATAATGAGGTCCATGCATCAGTGAGATTCATCATCAAACACACCAGAGATTCCAATCACTTGACAGATGCGAGAGCTTCTTACAATACAGGCCAGTCAAAGTGTCACTGACCATCATAATTTGCTGAGTGCAGCACATCTTCGCTGTGCAATATATAATAATTGTAAACAATTTTACAACACCAAGTTATAGTCCAGCAATTTTATTTTAAATTCACAAGCTTTCGGAGATTTTCTCCTTCCTCAGGCAAATGTTTCAAGATCTCCTTGAAGCCTACGCATTTATACATATTGAACAATAAAACATGGTGTTTACAGACTGCCCCTGCAACTGCCCGTTGCCAAGGCAATCACCGTGTTCAGACAGAGAGGTGTTACCTGCAGAACCTCCGAATACACATTCAACAAAAAAACAAACAGGGAAAAAAAAACAGAGAAAAAAAAACACAGAGAGAGGCAGAAACATCCGGAAGGCAGAGAGAGCCAGCAAATGACCCATTATATTAAAAACAGATAACATTTGTTCGCTGGTGGGGTAACGTGTAGCGTGACATGAACCCAAGATCCCGGTTGAGGCCGTCCTCATGGGTGCGGAACTTGGCTATCAATTTCTGCTCGACAATTTTGCGTTGTCGTGTGTCTCGAAGGCCGCCTTGGAGTACGCTTACCCGAAGGTCGGTGGATGAATGTCCATGACTGCTGAAGTGTTCCCCGACTGGGAGGGAACCCTCCTGTTTGGCGATTGTTGCGCGGTGTCCGTTCATCCGTTGTCGCAGCGTCTGCATGGTCTCGCCAATGTACCATGCTCTGGGGCATCCTTTCCTGCAACGTATGAGGTAGACAACGTTGGCTGAGTCACAGGAGTATGAACCATGCACCTGGTGGGTGGTGTCATCTCGTGTGATGGTGGTATCTGTGTCGATGATCTGGCATGTCTTGCAGAGGTTACCGTGGCAGGGTTGTGTGGCGTCGTGGACGCTGTTCTCTTGAAAGCTAGGTAGTTTGCTGCGAACGATGGTCTGTTTGAGGTTGGGTGGCTGTTTAAAGGCGAGTAGTGGAGGTGTGGGGATGGCCATAGCGAGGTGTTTGTCCTCATTGATGACATGTTGAAGGCTGCGGAGAACATGGCGTAGTTTCTCCGCTCCGGGGAAGTACTGGACGACAAAGGGTACTCTGTTGGTTGCGTCCCGTGTTAGTCTCCTGAGGAGGTCAAAGCGATTTTTTGCTGTGGCCCGTCGGAACTGTCGATCGATGAGTCGAGCGTCATATCCCGTTCTTACTAGGGCGTCTTTCAGCGTCTGTAGGTGTCCATCGCGTTCCTCCTCGTCTGAGCAGACCCTGTGTATTCGCAGGGCCTGTCCATAGGGGATGGCCTCTTTGACGTGGTTAGGGTGGAAGCTGGAAAAGTGGAGCATCGTGAGGTTGTCCGTGGGCTTGCGGTAGAGTGAGGTGCTGAGGTGCCCGTCTTTGATGGAGATTCGTGTGTCCAAGAAAGAAACTGATTCTGAGGAGTAGTCCATGGTGAGCTTGATGGTGGGATGGAACTTGTTGATGTTATCGTGTAGTCTCTTTAGTGATTCCTTGCCGTGGGTCCATAGAAAGAAAATGTCGTCGATGTATCTGGTGTATAGTGTTGGTTGGAGGTCTTGTGCAGTGAAGAAGTCCTGCTCGAACTTGTGCATGAAAATGTTGGCGTATTGGGGTGCGAATTTGGTCCCCATGGCTGTTCCGTGTGTTTGGGTAAAGAACTGGTTATCGAAGGTGAAGACATTGTGATCCAGGATGAAGCGGATGAGTTGTAGGATGGCTTCCGGAGATTGGCTGTTGTTGGTGTTGAGTATTGATGCTGTCGCAGCGATGCCGTCATCGTGGGGGATACTGGTGTATAGTGCCGAGACGTCCATCGTGGTGAGAAGTGTTCCTGGTTCAACTGGTCCGTGGGTACTGAGTTTTTGTAGGAAGTCTGTAGTGTCACGACAGAAGCTGGGGGTTCCCTGTACGATGGGTTTCAGGATGCCCTCGATGTATCCAGAGAGGTTCTCACACAGGGTTCCGTTGCCTGATACGATGGGACGTCCGGGTGTGTTGGCTTTGTGTATCTTTGGGAGGCAGTAGAAGTCTCCCACGCGGGGATTACGTGGGATGAGAATGCGTAGGATGCTTTGAAGGTCTGGATCGAAGGTCTTGATCAGTTTGTTGAGCTGGTGGGTGTGTTCTTTGGTCGGATCTGCGGGTAACCGTCTGTAGTGTTCCTGGTTGTCCAGTTGTCGGTATGCTTCTTTGCAATAGTCTGTTCTGTTCTGTATGACTATGGCTCCTCCTTTGTCCGCTGGTTTGATGACGATGTTGCGGTTGGTCTTGAGAGCGTTGATGGCGTTGCGTTGTGCTCGGGTGACATTCTGGACTGTCTTCTGAGTGCGGCTGATGAATCTGGCATTGACGCATTTCCTGACAGCTTGAGCATACATGTCCAGCTGAGGGCAGCGACCCTCCGGAGGAGTCCAGTTTGACTCTTTCCTCTTCGGTTGCTGTACCGCGGATCCCTCTGTCTGCTGTTCCGGATCGTCGATTGTCTCATTGGGTTCGCTGCTGAAATCTTGGGGTTTGTGGTAGAATTCCCGGAGCCTCATTCTCCTGATGAATTCCTCTGTGTCCGCCGCGAGACTAGTGGGGTCCATTTTGGTAGTGGGGCAGAAATTGAGCCCTCGGCTGAGAACTTCGATTTCGTCTGGTTGAAGGGTGTGGTCGGATAAATTGACAATAGACTTCCCTGTGGTTGCAACCGTGGTACCAGGGGAAGCTTGGTCGTTGCTGGTGGTGATGCCGAGTTTCTCAAGCTTCCTGCTCTTGGTTTTCATGTAGGCAGCGTAGTTCCGTTGCCTCGTCTGTTTGGCGGTATAACGTAGCTGGTCTGCTGTGTCCTGAGTACAGGTTGAGAGTATGGACTCTATCTTGGTTTCGAGGTTGTGGCGTCTGCTGTAGAGTTGGTGTATGAGATGGTTGCGGAGTGTGCGAGAGGTACGGCGGCAGAGTCTCTCAGCGTAATCCGAGTTGTATGTGGACTTGAGTGGGTTCGTGATCTGGAGTCCTTTCGGGATCTTGTCTGCTTTCTTGCAGCTCTGTAAAAACTTGATGTCTGTGTCTAAATGCGCGATCTTCTTGGATATCCTTTCCACTGTGAGCCGGCAGTTTGTGGTGTCGATGGTAGTCATGATGTGGAGATGCCGGTGATGGACTGGGGTTGACAATTGTAAACAATTTTACAACACCAAGTTATAGTCCAGCAATTTTATTTTAAATTCACAAGCTTTCGGAGATTTTCTCCTTCCTCAGGCAAATGTTTCAAGATCTCCTTGAAGCCTACGCATTTATACATATTGAACAATAAAACATGGTGTTTACAGACTGCCCCTGCAACTGCCCGTTGCCAAGGCAATCACCGTGTTCAGACAGAGAGGTGTTACCTGCAGAACCTCCGAATACACATTCAACAAAAAAACAAACAGGGAAAAAAAAACAGAGAAAAAAAAACACAGAGAGAGGCAGAAACATCCGGAAGGCAGAGAGAGCCAGCAAATGACCCATTATATTAAAAACAGATAACATTTGTTCGCTGGTGGGGTAACGTGTAGCGTGACATGAACCCAAGATCCCGGTTGAGGCCGTCAACATGTCATCAATGAGGACAAACACCTCGCTATGGCCATCCCCACACCTCCACTACTCGCCTTTAAACAGCCACCCAACCTCAAACAGACCATCGTTCGCAGCAAACTACCTAGCTTTCAAGAGAACAGCGTCCACGACGCCACACAACCCTGCCACGGTAACCTCTGCAAGACATGCCAGATCATCGACACAGATACCACCATCACACGAGATGACACCACCCACCAGGTGCATGGTTCATACTCCTGTGACTCAGCCAACGTTGTCTACCTCATACGTTGCAGGAAAGGATGCCCCAGAGCATGGTACATTGGCGAGACCATGCAGACGCTGCGACAACGGATGAACGGACACCGCGCAACAATCGCCAAACAGGAGGGTTCCCTCCCAGTCGGGGAACACTTCAGCAGTCATGGACATTCATCCACCGACCTTCGGGTAAGCGTACCCCAAGGCGGCCTTCGAGACACACGACAACGCAAAATCGTCGAGCAGAAATTGATAGCCAAGTTCCGCACCCATGAGGACGGCCTCAACCGGGATCTTGGGTTCATGTCACGCTACACGTTACCCCACCAGCGAACAAATGTTATCTGTTTTTAATATAATGGGTCATTTGCTGGCTCTCTCTGCCTTCCGGATGTTTCTGCCTCTCTCTGTGTTTTTTTTTCTCTGTTTTTTTTTCCCTGTTTGTTTTTTTGTTGAATGTGTATTCGGAGGTTCTGCAGGTAACACCTCTCTGTCTGAACACGGTGATTGCCTTGGCAACGGGCAGTTGCAGGGGCAGTCTGTAAACACCATGTTTTATTGTTCAATATGTATAAATGCGTAGGCTTCAAGGAGATCTTGAAACATTTGCCTGAGGAAGGAGAAAATCTCCGAAAGCTTGTGAATTTAAAATAAAATTGCTGGACTATAACTTGGTGTTGTAAAATTGTTTACAATTGTCAACCCCAGTCCATCACCGGCATCTCCACAATATATAATAAACATTGAATTGCCAGGGAGCAGGGTCCTCAGCCTTTTCAAAGAAGAGATTGTGAATGCTGAGGATGCCACTGGCAACCCACAGCTTCCAGCCGCCAACTTCTGAATCAAATTTGTCAGAATTTGATTCAGAAGTTCTTCACATAATTATATCTTAGTTCCCTTGTCTTCCCTCCATTCCCTCAATGAAAGTGCCCTCACCTACAGATTTGACAACTACCATTTCTCTCCGTGTTGGCTTGGATAGGGAATTGGTTAGCAGGTGGGAGACAAGAGAGTGGGGATAATGGGTATATACTCAAATTGGCAGGATGTGACTAATGGTGTCCCCCAGGGATCTGTACTGGGGCCTCAGCTTTTCATTATATTTATAAATGACTTGGATGAAAGTTTAGAGAGCCGTATATCTAAGTTTGCTGATGACATTAAGTTAGGTGGCACAGTGAATAGTGTAGATGGGTGCAGACAGTTGCAAAGATAGATTAAGTGAGTGGGCAAAACTGTGACTGACGGAGTTCAGAATGGGAAAGTGTGAGGTCATCCACTTTGGACCTAAGAAAGATAGATCAGAGTATTTTCTAAATGGCGAGAAGCCAGGAACTGTGGGTGAGCAGAGAGATTTTGGTGTTGAAGTACAGAAATCACTGAAAGCTGGTGGACAGGTACAAAAATAATTTAAAATGCTAATGGAATGTTGACCTTTATCTCAAGGAATACAAAGGTGTGGAAGTTATGTTACAGCTGTACAGAGCTCTGGTTAGACCACATCTGGAGACGGCATTCAGTTCTGGGCACTGCACCTCAGGGAAGATCTATTGGCCTCGGAGGGGGAGCAGCACAGATTCACCAGAATGATACCGGTGCTAAAAGGGTTAAATTATGAGGACAGGTTCCATAGACCAGGCTTGTATTCCCTTGGATATAGAAGATTAAGGGCTGATCTAATTGAGGTGTTTAAGATGATTTAAGGATTTGATAGGGGAGATGGAGAGAAACTACTTCCTCTGGTGGGAAAGTCCAGAACAAGGGGGCATAACGTTAAAATTAGAGCCAGGCCTTTCAGGGGTGATGTCAGGAAGCATTTCTTCACACAAAGGGTGGTGGAAATCTGGAACTCTCTTGCCCCAAAAAACTGTTGAGGCTGGGGGTCAATTGAAAATATCAAAACTGAGAATGATAGATTTTTGTTAATAAGGGTTACAGAACCAAGGTGGGTAGATGGAGATAAGATACAGAATATCTAATTGAATGGTGGAACAGGCTTGAGGACCTGAATGGCCCATTCCTGTTCCTATGTTCCTATTTTGTAATCTGCGATACACTCTCTGGACACAGTGCAAACAAAGTGCCACCACACTCTATATCTCCCTATATGTGACCTGTTGTGCCATGCTACTGTTTGGTTTCATGGTACTGTCAGATTGTGAGGGTGCAAGGCTCTTCAGGGTTCAAACATTACTGTAAGGTTTGAGTGGGAGGTTCATTCCTTGACACCTCATGGCATCATATTCCAGCAGTGTAATCAGATCCTCTGGAAAAATATTGTCAGCATTGACATTGTCTGTCACCTCCTCCTAGACATCCAGATCAATTCGCCGGGAGGCACAGCAACCATGCACAGAGTAATGGACCTCTCTCCTCTACTACACTTGTTCCAATAAAATTTCCACTGTCCTATCAGAAAAGCTAGACGCCCTGCCATTTGCACTATTGCAAGTTGCCGTGACTGCTCACTGAATGCTCTGGATCGAAATGCCCCCTTAAGACCTGCAGTAGCACATGTTTTCCTGCCCCCTAACGGGCGAGCTGCCAATCCCAGGTGTGACTCATGCCTGCTGCTCGCTCACTACCAATTAGTTAGGCTAAACCCAGAAAGCCAGCGAGGTTTAGCAATTGTGGACTTGGGCAGGTGACATTCTTGCTGATTCTGACACCAGAATAGGCCCTGTGGAGCATTCAAGCCATGGATAGACTTGAATTTAAAGAGAGTTAAAAGCTGTCAGGGGGAAAAGAGCAAACCAAACCCCTTGATCGTAATTTTACAAGATATGGGGCCTCAATTTGAGATCAGAGAAAATAATACGACAAAGGATATCACTAGATGAAGAAGGACCAATGGAAGAGAATGTAACTGTTGGTTGGGTGTGTGAGATATGAAGATATGAAGAAACTGAGTCGTTGAACGACTGAAACAGACCTGAACATTAATGCTTATATTGGGGCAACATCAGCTCAAAGTATTGGTAGAATTGGCTGTTGTCCCATTAGTTATTGCCCCTTGATGAACAATCCTCTGCACCTCTACATCAGGCAGTTCTTCAGAAGGAATGTTTTTCAAAGGAGGATGACCCTGCCTCAGATCCAAGTTACACCAGGGACCTTACTGGTCCATCTGAGCAAGAAACAACTGTTGTGATCCACGGTGTTGATTGTTTATGTTTAGTGTTTACTATGCAACTTAATATGGGGCAGACCTCTGTGAGCGTGCTGGACAGGCAAAACCGCTTTCGTGCTAATGGTGAAATGGATCCAAATCGCACCATCTCCAGAGACATCAGGGAGCAGCCACTGAAGCTGTAATGATATCTACTAGACTGTTTGTGTAGCCAATACAAACTGATCCGCATTAGACAATCCGCCATTGTAGCAATGTGTTAAAGCAGACATTATTGAAACCTTTCTGTAGTGAAGGCTCATGTTTTTTTTTAATTCTACTAACACAATACAGAGTCTGAACTTGAAAGAGAGGAGGATAAATGCCTGCCCAATCAAGAATCCAAGTGTGAATTGTTTTGGTAGCATTAAACCCAAGTATTCATCTTTTATGAATTCAGCATTAGTGGTTGAATCCATCAAAATGGTTATCCATAACGGCCAGCTAGGGGAAGGGAAGAGATACTGTAAAAGCTCTATCTGATAGCAATATTGCATTTGTTTTTTTGGAAGCTGGATTTCTTTCAAAGAAAGGCAAAACCTACAGTAGATAATTGTCCATGTCATTATAATTGGATAATTAGGCTGATAATTGTGCAAAATTACAGGGCTGGATAACAAGAACAGGTTACCCAACCCACTGAGGTCACATCATCCATTTGGAAATGTTAGTAGCGTTACACATAGTCATCATCAGGACCTAACTTCCTAGCAACTCTCTGATTCTGCCTGTGACCTTCCATACCCTGTAAAGCTTGAATGAAATAATTGCCAATACTAATTGCACTGGGTGGCAGATTGTTCCACATGTCCATTACTTGCCATAAATACATTTTCTGTTACCTCAAGCTTGGTTTCTCAGATTTTGAATGTACATCCTATTCTCCTGTTTACAAACAATCTGTTACTAATATCAGTTCTCTTCATCTCCTTAAAGAACTAAACCGTATCATTGCTTAATCTTACTTTCTCTAATCGGTATAATCCATGTTATTTAAATTTACCTTCGTAATAAAGTGCTTTGAAAGCAAGAAGCATACATAGAGCTCTCCTTTGTATAATGTTGCTCTTTTGGAGTTAATGAGACTAATCTTTCAATCATCGTTACATGAATAAGGCCGTGTTCATATAACTTGCTTGGAGAAGTCGCGTAACTATAAATGTATCCAATTACCTTGATTGGGTTTTGTATCAGCAACTTGTACTGCCCTCGCCCCTCCCCATCTCTGTAACCTCCTCCAGCCCTACAACCCTCCGAGATTTCTGCACTCCTCCAATTCTGGCCTCTTGCGCATCCCCAATTTTCATCGCTCCACCATTGGCGGCCGTGCCTTCAGCTGCCTGAGCTCTAACCTCTCCGCCTCTCTACCTCTCTCTCCTCCTTTAAGACCCTAACCCTAACCCTAACCCTTAAAACCTACCTTTTCCCTGTCCTAATATCTCCTTATGTGGCTCGGTTGCATATTTTGTTTGATAATCACTCCTGTGAAGCGCCTTAGGACGTTCTACTATGTTAAAGGCAAGTTGTTGTTTTTGGAGGGATATTTTTAACAATCAATGGAAAATAACTCCCAAGACTTCATCCTCTTCACACTCTTCAGTGTTTGATCTTTTTCTTTACCCGCCACCACTATTCCCTCTGATACTGCCAGGCTAAAACAAAATAATGCACATGACTATCTCAGAAATATCTTACAAGACTTCTGTGTGCACTCTGCATACGTACACAATTAAAACAAATTGTTTTACCATGTCAGTTAGATGATGGGAACAATGCTGCGAGGCCAAATTGGTGACAGGAGGGAGGAGGAAAATCTGCCTGTCAAATTATAGAGGCATACTCCCATCTGCATCTGAATCCCTGTCATCGGCCTCATTCAACGAGCTGCCAATTGGGACCCAGCAAATTGACGCATTTCATAATACCAGAAGGAGCTTGAATCTGTCATTACTATAAATGTGATAAAATATTACGCAGGGATGATTTATCTTCACCTCCCTTCGCTCCAGCATTAGTTGGGCGGTGCACATTTCCAATCTGCTTGACTGGAGCACAGCTGAACCAGGACAAATTTCCAAGTTTATCTTATTTGCATGCCCTAGCCTTCCTTTGGGTGGGAAAACGGCCCTGACAGTGGTCACCAAGATGACGGGAGGGTACTTATGCTCTAACTTGAGCTCATGTAACTCTGCTGCCCGCATCCTAACTCACACCAAGTCCCGTTCACCCATCACCCTGTGCTCGCTGACCTACATTGGCTCCCGGTCTGGCAACGCCTCCATTTTAATATTCTCATATTGTTTTCAAATCCCTCCATGGCTTCGCCACTCCCTGGGATAAATGTTAACCCCCAAGAACGGGTGGGTTGGGGGCGGGTTGGCAGTGAAAATACTAAGTTTTCAGAGCGGGACCGCACCCCGGCTCCAATGCACCCACTTCCAAGTTTGACCCAGGCATGTTTGGTTGCACTTGTTTCTGACACCTGAAAGTCCCGCTGGCTCTTAAAGCCAGCGGGCCAATATTTAAAGGGTGAATTTAAGCATTTAAACCACTTAAGGGGATTAACTTTTTGTGCATTGAGTTACACAAATGATTTTAACTTTCCCTGAATGTTTCGCCCATGGCCTCTGAAACACATGGAAATGGAGACGAGTTAAACATAGAAATATAGAAGTAGGCCATTCGGCCCTTCGAGCCTTCTGCACCATTCAATATGGTCATGGCTGATCCTCAATCTCAATACCATATTCCCGCTCTCTCCCCATACCCCTTGATGCCTTTTGTGTCTAGAAATCTATCAAGCTCCAACTTAAATATATTCAGTGACTTGGCCTCCACAGCCTTCTGTGGTAGAGAATTCCACAGGTTCACCACCCTCTGAGTGAAGAAATTTCTCCTCATCTCAGTCCTAAATGTCTTACCCCATAATCTGAGTCTGTGACCCCTCGTTCTGGACTCCCCCAGCCAGGGGAAACACCCTCCCTGCAGTCAGTCTGTCTAGCCCTGTCAGAATTTTACATGTTTCAATGTGATCCCCTCTCATTCTTCTAAACTCGAGTGAATACAGGCCGAGTCGACCCAATCTCTCATCATACGACAGTCCTGCCATCCCAGGAATCTTTCAGAGTTGCAGCCGACCCTCATTTGGACCTTTGAATCAGTGATTGACATGTGAACAAAAGGTGAGTTTTTGCAGCAGGGCAATCAGTTCCCTCAGACAGACCTTTGGCCGGGAGTTAGAACATAAGAACATAAGAACATAAGAAATTGGAGCAGGAGTAGGCCAATCGGCCCCTCGAGCCTGCTCCGCCATTCAATAAGATCATGGCTGATCTGATCCCAACCACAAATCTAAAGAACACAAGAAGTCGGAGCAGGACCCGGCCACATAGCCCCTGGGCCCTCTCCGCCACCCACAGGGCATTGACCGATCCGAACTCAGCTTCATGTCCAATTTCCTGCCCGCTCCCCATAACCCCTAATTCCCTTTACTTCTAGGAAACTGTCTATTTCTGTTTTAAATTTATCTAATGATGTAGCTTCCACAGCTTCCTGGGGCAGCAAATTCCACAGACCTACCACCCTCTGAGTGAAGAAGTTTCTCCTCATCTCAGTTTTGAAAGAGCAGCCCCTTATTCTAAGATTATGCCCCCTAGTTCTAGTTTCACCCATCTTTGGGAACATCCTTACTGCATCCACCCGATCAAGACCCTTCACAATCTTATATGTTTCAATAAGATCGCCTCTCATTCTTCTGAACTCCAATGAGTAGAGTCCCAATCTACTCAACCTCTCCTCATATGTCCGCCCCCTCATCCCCGGGATTAACCGAGTGAACCTTCTTTGTACTGCCTCGAGAGCAAGTATGTCTTTTCCTGCATACAGTTATGGAGACCAAAACTGTATGCAGTATTCCAGGTGCGGTCTCACCAATACCTTATATAACTGCAGCAATACCTCCTTGTTTTTATATTCTATCCCCCTAGCAATAAAAGCCAACATTCCGTTGGCTTTCTTGATCACCTGCTGCACCTGCATACCAACTTTTTGATTTTCTTGCACTAGGACCCCCAGATCCCTTTGTACTGCAGTACTTTCCAGTCTCTCGCCATTAAGAAAATAACTTGCTCTCTGATTTTTCCTGCCAAAGTGCATAACCTCACATTTTCCAATATTATATTGCATCTGCCAAATCTCCGCCCACTCACCCAGCCTGTCTATATCCCCTTACAGGTTTTTTATGTCCTCCTCACTCTCTACTTTCCCTCCCATCTTTGTATCATCTGCAAATTTTGATATGTTGCACTCGGTCCCCTCCTCCAAATCGTTAATATAGATTGTAAAGAGTTGGGGACCCAGCACCGACCCCTGTGGAACACCACTGGTTACTGGTTGCCAGTCCGAAAATGAACCATTTATCCCAACTCTCTGCTTCCTGTTTGATAACCAATCCTCCACCCATGCCAGAATATTACCCCCAATCCCGTGATTTTTTATCTTAAGTAATAATCTTTTATGTGGCACCTTGTCGAATGCCTTCTGGAAGTCTAAATACACTACGTCCACTGGTTCCCCTTTATCCACCCTATACGTTATATCCTCGAAGAACTCTCGCAAATTTGTCAGACATGACTTCCCCTTCATAAAGCCATGCTGACTTTGTCCTATTAAATTATGCTTATCTAAATGTTCCGTTACTGTCTCCTTAATAATAGACTCCAAAATTTTACCCACCACAGATGTTAAGCTAACTGGCCTATAATTTCCAGCCTTCTGCCTACTACCCTTTTTAAATAACGGTGTTACATTAGCAGTTTTCCAATCTGCCGGGACCTCTCCTGAGTCCAGGGAATTTTGGAAAACTATCACCAAAGCATCCACAATCCCTACTGCCACTTCCCTCAAGACCCTAGGAATAAGGGTCTTGAGGGAAGTGGCAGTAGGGATTGTGGATGCTTTGTGTTTAGACTGAGATTTCCTTGTTCATACTGAGAGTTCTTGTGTTCACACATATTTACCTACATTTTGGACCCCCTCAAACTGACAACATCAGGATGGGGGGGCGGGGGGCGCAATGGATTTATTCCACAGTACATCTGAGGGGGAGACACATCAGCATCCGAGGCAGGCACGGTGTGCAGTTCTGGGAGTTGCAGGTGCACAAGATGGAGGTGCGTCACAAGGACCTGCAGAAGAGCAGAGAGGGGACCAACGGAGGGGCCGAGGTCGCAGGAGGCACTACCCTCGTGAGAGGGTCTACAGGCAGAGACTGAGCTTCCTGGACCTCTCTGAGGAGCAGTGCCTACGAAGGACCAGATTGAGTCGCCAGGTGGTCGCAGACATCTGCAGGCTCCTTCATGCAGAGCTGCTCCTGGCTGGGCCTGGTGGGCACGCATTGCCCGTCACAGTTAAAGTCACCACTGCCCCCGGATCCTTCCAGGGCGCCACCGATGACATCTCCTGGGTCTCTCAGTTGTCTGCACATAAGTGTATACAACAGGTCACGGATGGCTTGTTTACCAGGGCATCCGACTACGTCAACTTCCCCGCAACGACATCAGCCAGACTGAGAGGGCAGTGGGTTTCCACTCTCTGGCCAGCTTCCCACAGGTACAGGGCGCAATTGATTGCACACACGTAGCAATCCAAGGACCTGCACATCAGCCAGGGCTATTCATCAGGGATATCACAACATCAATGCGCAGCTGGTTTACGACCACCGGAAGAGGTTTCTGCGGGCGTGTGACAAATTTCCTGGAAGTTGCCGTGATTCCTTCATTTTACGTGAGTCCAACATCCCGGCCCTCTTCCATGCACAAGACAGACTTAAGGGCTGGCTCCTTGGAGTCAAGGGATACCCCCTGCAGACGTGGCTCATGACACCTCTGAGAAACCCCACCGACGAGGCACAGCAGCAGTACGATAACAGTCAGGTCACCACCAGGTCTGTCACTGAACAAGCCACTGGAATGCTGAAGATGCACTTCAGGTGCCTGGATTGATCTGCGGGAGCCCTTCAGTACTCACCGACGAGGGTGTGCATAATAATAGTTGTGTGTTGCATCCTGCACAACAGGTGGAGGAGCTCAAATGCGCTCATGAAGCATCCTCATCTTCCGGCAACATTGAAGAAGACGAGGAGGAGGAGAATGAAGATGGGGAACCCATCGCCAGAGCAGTGGCGCACATGGCTGCTTGTGATGTCAGGGGTTCACTCATATCTAATCGGTTCTCATAAGGAGATCTGCAAATTGAAGATAGTGAACTACTCAGACCGCCTGGAACAACCAGCACCACCAACACCAGTACCACCCCCCACCCCCCCTCCGTTTGCACAAATCAGCCCTTCAACACACAGGCACCCATTGTAAACATGCCCAGTGGGTGGCATTATGTCTTGATGTTCATGATGAAGCACATGAAAGGGCAATTTCACAAAAGGGACTCAAGAATGGGCAAGACATGGCAGTGGTGGTGAGAATTATAACATTTAATGTGCATTTAACAAAAAGCAAATATAAATGAAAAACATGACATTCCGTCAGACACCATTGTGCAAACCCTTGGTGATCACAAAACCTTAGACTTCCCCTTCCTACCGCTTCTACGTGGTGCCTCCCCTGTGGCTTCAGCAGAGGTAGTGGCAGGTTGCTCAGGTTCATGCCCCGACTGCTTAGATGCTTTGGGCCTACGCCCTCTGGGCTTTGAAGCCCATGAGGGCCCCGCCAAAGACTGCTCCACCTGCACCTGTGCAGGGGCAGACTCGGCCATTGGGAGAGGAGGCAGCATTGCAGGTACTGGTTGGGGGGTGGGGGGGCGGCAATGGGTGAGACATGGGAGCACTTTGAGTGGAGTCCCCACTTCCATGTCCCTTTTCGTCATCATCCCTTCCCCCGGGCCAGGGCCACATCACTCCCGCCGCTCTGCTGGACAGAAGGCTGGTGAGGAGATGTGGTGCTTTCTCAGGCCGTGGATGAAGTTTCTGTCTGCCTGTTTAAGGCGGCAGACATGTTGGTATCCGGAATGCCTCCAGCCCTGTTGTTCCTCCTTGCTGACCCAATTGAAGGTCAAACATACCTGGCTCCGGGTCTGAAGAGGTTGCTGGCTGGCCCTTTCTCATCGTCCACTTGAAGGGACTGACCACAAACTCGAACACCCACTTTCTCTGGCGATCCTCTTTTTGAGCAACTACCAGGTGGAAACCCAGGGGGGGTGTTTTGACGTCACCCTGACATTAACATACAACTTTAAATGCTCCCATCTGGTTAAAGTGGCAGCTTCCTGTCCACGTTGGAGGACGCCCCAGGAAATGTGTATCAAGGAGATCTACGAGACCTCATGTAGTGGATCTCGGCACGTGTTGGCACAAGAAACAATCTCTGACACCATTCTACCAATTGAGGTATTCCCTGCTCTACATTAATTTCTTAGGAATTAAAATGACTCAGAATTGGAAATGATTTCTCCTGCAGCTTGCTTCATCCAATTTTGCGTTAACCTATCGGCCTGTGCACTTTGATTGGACAGTTTATTACAGTTGCCTAGAACTAAATTGCACCTTTTTTCACCCAAGTTGATTTTGCCAGTTCATGTAATATACCCGGTGTTCAAATATCATTAAGGGGTTTCATATTATTTTATATTTTTATATACTATATATATATGTATATAAATATATGAAGGGGTTTAGCATCTTTGAAAGTAGATAAATCACCAGGCCCGGATGAAATGTATCCCAGGCCGTTAAAAGAAGCAAAGGAGGAAATAGGAGAGGCTCTGACCATCATTTTCCAATCCTCCCTGGATACAGGTGTGGTGCTAAAGGATTGGAGGACTGCTAATATTGTACTGTTGTTTAAAAAGGGAGAAAAGGATAAACTGAATAATTACAGGCCAATCAGTCTAACCTCAGTGGTGGGCAAATTATTGGAATCAATTCTGAGGGACAGGATAAACTGTCACTTGGAAAGGCACGGAGTAACCAAGGACAGTCAGCATGGACTTGTTAAAGGAGGGTCACGTCTGACTAACTTGATTGAATTTTTTGAGGAGGTAACAAGGAGGGTCGATGAGGTTAGTGCGTTTGATGTAGTGTACATGGATTTTAGTAAGGCTTTTAATAAAGTCCCTCATGACAGACTGGTCAAAAAAGTAAAAGCCCATGGGATCCAAGGGAAAGTGTGTTTGGGGAGGGTAAACAAGGCAAGGGAATACACAATAAATGGGAGTATACTGTAAGGTGTAGAAGAAGAGAGGGACCTTGGAGTGCATGTCCACAGATCCCTGAAGGTAGCAGGACAGGTAGATAAGGTGGTTAAGAAGGCATATGGGATACTTTCCTTTATTAGCCAAGGCATCGAATATAAGAGCAGGGAGGTTATGCTGGAACTGTATAAAACATTGGTTAGGCCACAGCTTGAGTACTGCGTACAGTTCTGGTCACCACATTACAGGAAAGATGTGATTGCACTAGAGAGGGTACAGAGGAGATTTACAAGGATGTTGCCAGGGCTGGAGAATTTTAGCTATGAGGAAAGATTGGATAGGCTGGGGTTGTTCTCTTTGGAACAAAGGAGGCTGAGGGGTGATTTAATTGAGGTGTATAAAATTATGAGGGGCCTAAATAGAGTGGATAGGGAGGACCTATTCCCCTTAGCAGAGAGGTCAAAAACCAGGGGGCATAGATTTAAAGTGATTGATCGAAGGATTAGAGGGGAGCTGAGGAAATATTTTTTCACTCAGAGGGTGGTGGGGGTCTGGAACTCACTGCCTGAAAGGGTGGTAGAGGCAGAAACCCTCAACTCATTTAAAAAGTACCGGGATATGTACTTGAAGTGCCGTAACCTACAGGGCTACGGACCAAGAGCTGGAAAGTGGGATTAGGCTGGGTGGCTCTTTTTCTACCGGCACAGACACGATGGGCCGAATGGCCTCGTTCTGTGCCATAAATTTTGCTATGTTTCTACGTTTCTATATATCATCCTGGACTAGCAGTGTTATTCTAGACAGACATTTTAAGAAATGAAGCTTTTGGTTTGAATGGACCTTCAACTAATCCCAGTCCACATATCGATTAAGGTCTAATAATTAATTTGTACAAACAAGCTGTAACTCAGTTTCCATCCCTTACTTTCTTCCTCTCCTGAAGGCACAGACTCTTGCTGGGGTTCAGTTTCGTGGATCCCATCAGCTATCTGATGCCAAGTGCCCATTCTTAATGTGTGAGCCTAGCATCAGTATCAGCAAGTTATTCAACTGTGGAAGCCATCACAGTTAGACCTGTTTCTGTCCTCACCCAGCACCCACACGGGTTCACTATCCTGCCAAAATAAATGGCTGATTTATTTTTCTTTCTCCAGCCCAGAGACTCTTGTGTTTTCTCACAGGTGGTAGATTCCTTTTTCTGGTTGATGGATATTAGGTCATGAGTTTTTACTGGTTCGTTCTGTGTTGGTAACAGCAGTGTCATCTATCTGTAATCTGTCAGTCAGCTGATCATCTTTAGTAATTCTGATAGGTTTGTACATGTTTAATTATTATAATATAATAAACATTATGTCATCACACATGAACAAAACAAATACAGAATATAACATTTAAAAACACCATCTTTTGGATGTTCATTATTCATATGACGTAATGAAAAACATCTCTGCGTGCATTGCTGTAAAGACGAAAGATGAGATTGCATGTCCCTTGTGTCCAGCTCCTTCACCAAACTACGCGCTATATCTGAAAACAGAACATTTACTTAGTTGTAAACAAAGACAGTTATTAATTGTAAATGCCCTTTTACCTCATGTAAAATTATATTTGTGATGGATTTATCCTTGTTGGGAACTCCAAGAAAATGTTCATTATAAACTGGTTAAAGTAAAACAGTAATATATGCCTCTAATTCTAGTCCTGTCAAGAAACAAGTCACAGCTACATTATTTGCTAAATCTACCCTCTTTAATTAAAGATACTTAAAGTGATAAGTATTTTATCTAATGCATCATAATTGTCAGCCAGTAGCATTTTAGAAAATTGTTCAAGACACTCAATAGTTTCTGTTGTTTGCAATTAAGTTGGATTTGCCTAAAGGTCTCTTGATGGCTTGGCGAGTTCATCCAATGAGTAGCTGATCCATACAGACCAAGAAAGTTGAGAATTTGATACCTGTTCTGCACTGACTCAGCTGATGTCAGCCAGGGTGGACAGTAGGGCTGGCGATATAATTTCCCTCAGTGCCTGCCGGTTAGGAGAGGGAAAATCAACCAGGCTTCCCATTCCTGATTGCTATACAGCGGCCTCTAAGGGAAGTGCGGGTGTGATGACATTGGGTGATCATCTGTGACGCTCCCCATGGTCAAATGGCCTGCCAATACTCTTTGTTGAAGCTCACGCATGAATTATAGCCACTTGGAGGAGTCAATGTGTTCACAAAAGAAGAGGTGAGGGGAGAACTACTGTCAAGAAAAGAAGAAGGGAAAAAATGATATTAGTCCGTGATAGATATTGACAGTAATAAACAGCACTGTGTTTAGCATGTCTAGGGAAAGGGCTTGTGTAAATGTACCTGCTTTCTCTGAGTTACACTTTATTCTTATGTTGCTTTATTGTTTACAATAGAGAACTGAGTTTTTACAGTCTGACAAAGTATACTCTCCTGAACTCTTCCTACCTTTTCTCTTTTTAGATGTTGATGGACCTTCTTTGTATTTCTAACATTTTCAGCATGTCTTTCAAATTTCCAGCATTTGCAGCTATTTTTCTTTGCGCTGTGTTTTTTTACAGTGGTATTGTTACTCTCAGCAAAATAAAGCCAATCTGAAATCTAGATTATATTTTCATTTAAGTTTGTCACCTGATACATTTAAATGAAAACATCATCTAGATTCCAGATTGGTTTTATTTTAATAACAGACTATCTGACACATGCAGCTGGTATTTGCAACTCGTTTCAGTTGGATGTTTTTTGTTTTCAAAAACTAAAACATCATGGAAATTCTACGTTTTAATTACATGCACCCAACTCTGTTGGGAGTCACACCGTCAGAGTAATTAAGATGGAACAAAACCTTGACAAATACTCGTTCTGAAGATACAAGTGATGAACCGCGACACGGCTTCAATACATGTCGTTATTGGCAAGTCTTTTCACATTGGAAGCATCGGATTTGCATAGTTCAGATAAAATTTTAGTGCGTACTCAGCAACAACAAAGATGAGTAATTGAAGGCTTCTCGTTTCAGTGATTATAATCAATGCTCCGGTGAACTGAGGTATGTTGCATTGGTGTTTGCTTCTGTCATTGCGTGGCAAACCTTTAATTTGCAGGATCAGTATATCATGCATACCTGCCGGAAACTCTGGAGACCTAGAATTCATTCCGAGTGTCAGTGCCAGCTGATGTAACCCATTCCTTTGTATCCTTTTTAAAAACTTGCACATTTCTGACGTCTTGGTAGTTACAGCCTGTTGCGGGATCGACACGCCGCATGATATAGCTCGTGGATAAGAGTTCACACCAGCGAGCCCTCCGCACAGGATCCTGTGCTTCGTGGTTCTGACCAGGACGCAGAGAATAGAAATAAGTGAGGCATTAATGGCGGGGACTGGTGGAGATTAAGAGGGCAAATCGTGTGTCACTATCAATAAGCTTCGAGTAGCTCAGAAAGAGCAAAAGTCTGACAGCGTGCATTTTACCCACCTCGCCTTCTCGGATGGGAACTGCCAGGCAGCAGGAAGCAACGCAGGAATAGAATAACACAGAAATAGAGCCCAAAAATATTTCACAAAAATTTCTGCAAGTACACGAAGAAAATCTGAATGAGAATATGAGAAGGGGAAAGACATATCTCAGTAGTTTTGGAACATTTTGTAGTTCAGAATAGGGACAGTTGCTTGTAAAGATACAGGATAGGGGTCTGAATTCAACTGTGATTAGGTTTCAGGACACAGGCAGGACTGAAATTTGCAGCAAGATGGAAACAATTTTGGTTCGGTGATTTGGTGGGGGGTCGGGGGATGGTAGTGATTTGGTGGGGGGGAGGGGGATGGTAGTGATTTGGTGGGGGGGCGGGGGATGGTAGTGATTTGGTGGGGGGGAGGGGGATGGTAGTGATTTGGTGGGGGGGCGGGGGATGGTAGTGATTTGGTGGGGGGAGGGGGGTGGTAGTGATTTGGTGGGGGGGCGGGGGATGGTAGTGATTTGGTGGGGGGGAGGGGGATGGTAGTGATTTGGTGGGGGGGCGGGGGATGGTAGTGATTGGTGGGGGGGCGGGGATGGCAGTGATTTGGTGAGGGGGCGGGGGATGGTAGTGATTTGGTGGGGGGGAGGGGGATGGTAGTGATTTGGTGGGGGGGCGGGGGATGGCAGTGATTTGGTGAGGGGGCGGGGGATGGTAGTGATTTGGTGGGGGGGCGGGGGATGGTAGTGATTTGGTGGGGGGGCGGGGGATGGTAGTGATTTGGTGGGGGGAGGGGGTGGCAGTGATTTGGTGGGGGGGCGGGGGATGGTAGTGATTTGGTGGGGGGGCGGAATGGTAGTGATTTGGTGGGGGGAGGGGGATGGTAGTGATTTGGTGGGGGGAGGGGGGTGGCAGTGATTTGGTGGGGGGGCGGGGGATGGTAGTGATTTGGTGGGGGGGCGGAATGGTAGTGATTTGGTGGGGGGAGGGGGATGGTAGTGGTTTGGTGGGGGGAGGGGGGTGGCAGTGATTTGGTGGGGGGGAGGGGGATGGTAGTGATTTTGTGGGGGGAGGGGGATGGTAGTGATTTGGTGGGGGGAGGGGGATGGTAGTGATTTGGTGGGGGGAGGGGGATGGTAGTGATTTGGTGGGGGGAGGGGGATGGTAGTGATTTGGTGGGGGGGAGGGGGATGGTAGTGATTTTGTGGGGGGAGGGGGATGGTAGTGATTTGGTGGGGGGAGGGGGATGGTAGTGATTTGGTGGGGGGGCGGGGGATGGTAGTGATTTGGTGGGGGAGGGGGATGGTAGTGATTTTGTGGGGAGAGGGGGATGGTAGTGATTTTGTGGGGGGAGGAGGATGGTAGTGATTTTGTGGTGGGGCGGGGGATGGTAGTGATTTGGTGGGGGGAGGGGGGTGGCAGTGATTTGGTGGGGGGGCGGGGGATGGTAGTGATTTGGTGGGGGGGAGGGGGATGGTAGTGATTTGGTGGGGGGAGGGGGGATGGTAGTGATTTGGTGGGGGGGAGGGGGATGGTAGTGATTTAGTGGGGGGGAGGGGGATGGTAGTGATTTTGTGGGGGGAGGGGGATGGTAGTGATTTTGTGGGGGGAGGGGGATGGTAGTGATTTGGTGGGGGGAGGGGGATGGTAGTGATTTGGTGGGGGGAGGGGGATGGTAGTGATTTTGTGGGGGGGGCGGGGGATGGGAGTGATTTGGTGGGGGGGCGGGGGATGGTAGTGACTTGGTGGGGTGGGGGATGGTAGTGATTTGGTGGGGGGGCGGGGGATGGTAGTGATTTGGTGGGGGGGAGGGGGGTCGTGATTTGGTGGGGGGGCGGGGATGGTAGTGATTTGGTGGGGGGAGGGGGATGGTAGTGATTTGGTGGGGGGAGGGGGGTGGCAGTGATTTGGTGGGGGGGAGGGGGATGGTAGTGATTTGGTGGGGGGGCGGGGGATGGTAGTGATTTTGTGGGGGGAGGGGGATGGTAGTGATTTGGTGGGGTGGCGGGGGATGGTAGTGATTTTGTGGGGGGAGGGGGATGGTAGTGATTTGGTGGGGGGGCGGGGGATGGTAGTGATTTGGTGGGGGGAGGGGGATGGTAGTGATTTGGTGGGGGGAGGGGGGTGGTAGTGATTTGGTGGGGGGAGGGGGATGGTAGTGATTTGGTGGGGGAGGGGGATGGTAGTGATTTGGTGGGGGGGTGGGGGATGGTGGTGATTTGGTGGGGGGGAGGGGGATGGTAGTGATTTGGTGGGGGGGTGGGGGATGGTGGTGATTTGGTGGGGGGGAGGGGGGTGGTAGTGATTTGGTGGGGGGTGGGGGATGGTGGTGATTTGGTGGGGGGAGGGGGGTGGCAGTGATTTGGTGGGGGGGAGGGGGATGGTAGTGATTTGGTGGGGGGGGCGGGGGATGGTAGTGATTTTGTGGGGGGAGGGGGATGGTAGTGATTTGGTGGGGTGGCGGGGGATGGTAGTGATTTTGTGGGGGGAGGGGGATGGTAGTGATTTGGTGGGGGGGCGGGGGATGGTAGTGATTTGGTGGGGGGAGGGGGATGGTAGTGATTTGGTGGGGGGCGGGGGATGGTAGTGACTTGGTGGGGAGGGGGATGGTAGTGATTTGGTGGGGGGGCAGGGGATGGTAGTGATTTGGTGGGGGGGAGGGGATGGTCGTGATTTGGTGGGGGGGAGGGGGATGGTAGTGATTTGGTGGGGGGAGGGGGATGGTAGTGATTTGGTGGGGGGAGGGGGATGGTAGTGATTTGGTGGGGGGAGGGGGGTGGTAGTGATTTGGTGGGGGAAGGGGGATGGTAGTGATTGGTGGGGGAGGGGGGATGGTAGTGATTTGGTGGGGGGGCGGGGGATGTTAGTGATTTGGTGGGGGGGCGGGGGATGGTAGTGATTTGGTGGGGGGAGGGGGATGGTCGTGATTTGATGGGGGGCGGGGGATGGTAGTGATTTGGTGGGGGGGCGGGGGATGTAGTGATTTGGTGGGGGGGTGGGGGATGGTGGTGATTTGGTGGGGGGGGAGGGGGATGGTAGTGATTTGGTGGGGGGGTGGGGATGGTGGTGATTTGGTGGGGGGAGGGGGGTGGTAGTGATTTGGTGGGGGGGGGGTGGTAGTGATTTGGTGGGGGAGGGGGATGGTGGTGATTTGGTGGGGGGGAGGGGGATGGTAGTGATTTGGTGGGGGGAGGGGGATGGTAATGATTTGGTGGGGGAGGGGGATGGTAGTGATTTGGTGGGGGGAGGGGGTTGGTAGTGATTTGGGTGGGGGGGGATGGTAGTGATTTGGTGGGGGGAGGGGTTGGTAGTAATTTGGTGGGGGGAGGGGGATGGTAGTGATTTGGTGGGGGGAGGGGGATGTAGTGATTTGGTGGGGGGAGGGGGATGGTAGTGATTTGGTGGGTGGGGCGGGGGATGGTAGTGATTTGGTGGGGGGCAGGGGGATGGTCGTGATTTGGTGGGGGGAGGGGGATGGTAGTGATTTGGTGGGGGGAGGAGGATGGTAGTGATTTGGTGGGGGGAGGGGGATGGTAGTGATTTGGTGGGGGAGGGGGATGGTAGTGATTTGGTTGGGGGGGCGGGGGATGGTAGTGATTTGGTGGGGGGGGCGGGGGATGGTAGTGATTTGGTGGGGGGGCGGGGGATGGTAGTGATTTGGTGGGGGGCGGGGGATGGTAGTGATTTGGTGGGGGGGTGGGGGATGGTGGTGATTTGGTGGGGGGAGGGGGGTGGTAGTGATTTGGTGGGGGGGGCGGGGGATGGTAGTGATTTGGTGGGGGGAGGGGGATGGTCGTGATTTGGTGGGGGGAGGGGGATGGTCGTGATTTGATGGGGGGGCGGGGATGGTAGTGATTTGGTGGGGGTGCGGGGGATGGTAGTGATTTGGTGGGGGGGTGGGGGATGGTGGTGATTTGGTGGGGGGGAGGGGGGTGGTAGTGATTTGGTGGGGGGGAGGGGGATGGTAGTGATTTGGTGGGGGGCGGGGATGGTAGTGATTTGGTGGGGGGAGGGGGATGGTAGTGATTTGATGGGGGGGCGGGGGATGGTAGTGATTTGGTGGGGGTGCGGGGATGGTAGTGATTTGGTGGGGGGGTGGGGATGGTGGTGATTTGGTGGGGGGGAGGGGGGTGGTAGTGATTTGGTGGGGGGGAGGGGGATGGTAGTGATTTGGTGGGGGGCGGGGGATTGTAGTGATTTGGTGGGGGGAGGGGGATGGTAGTGATTTGGTGGGGGGGGGGATGGTAGTGATTGGTGGGGGGAGGGGGATGGTGGTGATTTGGTGGGGGGGGAGGGGGATGGTAGTGATTTGGTGGGGGGAGGGGGATGGTAATGATTTGGTGGGGGGAGGGGGATGGTAGTGATTTGGTGGGGGGAGGGGGATGGTAGTGATTTGGTGGGGGGAGGGGGTTGGTAGTGATTTGGTGGGGGGGGATGGTAGTGATTTGGTGGGGGGGGGATGGTAGTGATTTGGTGGGGGGAGGGGGATGGTAGTGATTTGGTTGGGGGGGGCGGGGGATGGTAGTGATTTGGTGGGGGGTGGGGATGGTAGTGATTTGGTGGGGGGGTGGGGGATGGTAGTGATTTGGTGGGGAGGTGGGGGATGGTAGTGATTTGGTGGGGGGAGGGGGATGGTAGTGATTTGGTGGGGGGTGGGGGATGGTAGTGATTTGGTGGGGGGGTGGGGGATGGTAGTGATTTGGTGGGGAGGTGGGGGAAGGTAGTGATTTGGTGGGGGGGTGGGGGATGGTAGTGATTTGGTGGGGAGGTGGGGGAAGTAGTGATTTGGTTGGGGGGGCGGGGGATGGTAGTGATTTGGAGGTGGGAGGGGGATGGTAGTGATTTGGTGGGGGGGCGGGGGATGGTAGTGATTTGGTGGGGGGGTGGGGGATGGTAGTGATTTGGTGGGGAGGTGGGGGATGGTAGTGATTTGGTGGGTGGGGTGGTAGTGATTTGGTGGGGGTGAGGGGGTTGGTAGTGATTTGGTGGGGGAGGGGGATGGTAGTGATTTGGTGGGGGGAGGGGGATGGTAATGATTTGGTGGGTGGGGCGGGGGATGGTAGTGATTTGGTGGGGGTGCGGGGATGGTAGTGATTTGGTGGGGGGGTGGGGGATGGTGGTGATTTGGTGGGGGGGAGGGGGGTGGTAGTGATTTGGTGGGGGGAGGGGGATGGTAGTGATTTGGTGGGGGGGCGGGGGATGGTAGTGATTTGGTGGGGGGAGGGGGATGGTAGTGATTTGGTGGGGGGGGGATGGTAGTGATTTGGTGGGGGGAGGGGGATGGTGGTGATTGGTGGGGGGGAGGGGGATGGTAGTGATTTGGTGGGGGGAGGGGGATGGTAATGATTTGGTGGGGGGAGTGGATGGTAGTGATTTGGTGGGGGGAGGGGGATGGTAGTGATTTGGTGGGGGGGAGGGGGTTGGTAGTGATTTGGTGGGGGGGATGGTAGTGATTTGGTGGGGGGGGGATGGTAGTGATTTGGTGGGGGGAGGGGGATGGTAGTGATTTGGTGGGGGGGCGGGGGATGGTAGTGATTTGGTGGGGGGTGGGGGGTGGTAGTGATTTGGTGGGGGGGCGGGGGATGGTAGTGATTTGGTGGGAGGGTGGGGATGGTAGTGATTTGGTGGGGAGGTGGGGGATGGTAGTGATTTGGTGGGTGGGGTGGTAGTGATTTGGTGGGGGTGAGGGGGTTGGTAGTGATTTGGTGGGGGGAGGGGGATGGTAGTGATTTGGTGGGGGGAGGGGGATGGTAGTGATTTGGTGGGTGGGGCGGGGGATGGTAGTGATTTGGTGGGGGGCAGGGGGATGGTCGTGATTTGGTGGGGGAGGGGGATGGTAGTGATTTGGTGGGGGGAGGGGGATGGTAGTGATTTGGTGGGGGGCGGGGGATGGTAGTGATTTGGTGGGGGGGGGGCGGGGGATGGTAGTGATTTGGTGGGGGAGGGGGATGTCGTGATTTGATGGGGGGGCGGGGGATGGTAGTGATTTGGTGGGGGGGCGGGGGATGGTAGTGATTTGGTGGGGGGGTGGGGGGATGGTGGTGATTTGGTGGGGGGGAGGGGGGTGGTAGTGATTTGGTGGGGGGGAGGGGGATGGTAGTGATTTGGTGGGGGGGCCGGGGATGGTAGTGATTTGGTGGGGGAGGGGGATGGTAGTTTTTGGTGGGGGGGGGGGATGGTAGTGATTTGGTGGGGGGGCGGGGGATGGTAGTGATTTGGTGGGGGGAGGGGGATGGTAGTGATTTGGTGGGGGAGGGGGATGGTAGTGATTTGGTGGGGGGAGGGGGTTGGTAGTGATTTGGTGGGGGGGGATGGTAGTGATTTGGTGGGGGGGGATGGTAGTGATTTGGTGGGGGGAGGGGTTGGTAGTGATTTGGTGGGGGGGATGGTAGTGATTGGTGGGGGGTGGGGGATGGTAGAGATTCGGTGGGGGGAGGGGGTTGGTAGTGATTTGGTGGGGGGGGGATGGTAGTGATTTGGTGGGGGGAGGGGGATGGTAGTGATTTGGTGGGGGGGTGGGGGATGGTAGTGATTTGGTGGGGGGAGGGGGATGGTAGTGATTTGGTGGGGGGTGGGGGATGGTAGTGATTTGGTGGGTGGGGTGGTAGTGATTTGGTGGGGGGAGGAGGATGTAGTGATTTGGTGGGGGGAGGGGGATGGTAGTGATTTGGTGGGGGGGAGGGGGATGGTCGTGATTTGGTGGGGGAGGGGGATGGTGGTGATTTGGTGGGTGGGGTGGTAGTGATTTGGTGGGGGGAGGGGGATGGTAGTGATTTGGTGGGGGGAAGGGGGATGGTAGTGATTTGGTGGGGGGAGGGGGATGGTCGTGATTTGGTGGGGGGCGGGGGATGGTAGTGATTTGGTGGGGGGTGGGGGATGGTAGTGATTTGGTGGGGGGGAGGGGGATGGTAGTGATTTGGTGGGGGGTGGGGGATGGTAGTGATTTGGTGGGGGGCGGGGGATGGTAGTGATTTGTTGGGGGGTGGGGGATGGTAGTGATTTGGTGGGGGAGGGGGATGGTAGTGATTTGGTGGGGGGTGGGGGATGGTAGTGATTTGGTGGGGGGGCGGGGGATGGTCGTGATTTGGTGGGGGAGGGGGATGGTCGTGATTTGGTGGTGGGAGGGGGATGGTAGTGATTTGGTGGGGGGGGAGGGGGATGGTAGTGATTTGGTGGGGGGGAGGGGGATGGTAGTGATTTGGTGGGGGGAGGGGGATGGTAGTGATTTGGTGGGGGGGAGGGGGATGGTAGTGATTTGGTGGGGGTGGGGATGGCAGTGATTTGGTGGGGGGAGGGGGATGGTCGTGATTTGGTGGTGGGGTGGGGGATGGTAGTGATTTGGTGGGGGGGAGGGGGATGGTAGTGATTTGGTGGGGGGAGGGGGATGGTAGTGATTTGGTGGGGGGTGGGGATGGCAGTGATTTGGTGGGGGGGAGGGGGATGGTAGTGATTTGGTGGGGGGAGGGGGATGGTAGTGATTTGGTGGGGGGTGGGGATGGCAGTGATTTGGTGGGGGGTGGGGGATGGTAGTGATTTGGTGGGGGGAGGGGGATGGTAGTGATTTGGTGGGGGTGGGGATGGCAGTGATTTGGTGGGGGGAGGGGGATGGTAGTGATTTGGTGGGGGAGGGGGATGGTATTGATTTGGTGGGGAGGAGGGGGATGGTAGTGATTTGGTGGGGAGGAGGGGGATGGTAGTGATTTGGTGGGGGGGAGGGGGATGGTAGTGATTTGGTGGGGGGACGGGGGATGGTAGTGATTTGGTGGGGGGAGGGGGATGGTTGTGATTTGGTGAGGGGGAGGGGGATGGTAGTGATTTGGTGGGGGGGAGGGGGATGTAGTGATTTGGTGGGGGGGAGGGGGATGGTAGTGATTTGGTGGGGGGAGGGGGATGGTAGTGATTTGGTGGGGGGAGGGGGATGGTATTGATTTGGTGGGGGGAGGGGGATGGTAGTGATTTGGTGGGGGGAGGGGGATGGTAGTGATTTGGTGGGGGGGAGGGGGATGGTAGTGATTTGGTGGGGGGGAGGGGGATGGTAGTGATTTGGTGGGGGGAGGGGGATGGTATTGATTTGGTGGGGGGGAGGGGGATGGTAGTGATTTGGTGGGGGGGAGGGGGATGGTAGTGATTTGGTGGGGGGAGGGGGATGGTATTGATTTGGTGGGGGGGAGGGGGATGGTAGTGATTTGGTGGGGGGGAGGGGGATGGTAGTGATTTGGTGGGGGGGGAGGGGGATGGTAGTGATTTGGTGGGGGGGGAGGGGGATGGTAGTGATTTGGTGGGGGGGAGGGGGATGGTAGTGATTTGGTGGGGGGGAGGGGGGATGGTATTGATTTGGTGGGGGGGAGGGGGATGGTGTGATTTGGTGGGGGGGAGGGGGATGTAGTGATTTGGTGGGGGGGAGGGGGATGGTAGTGATTTGGTGGGGGGGAGGGGGATGGTAGTGATTTGGTGGGGGGGAGGGGGATGGTAGTGATTTGGTGGGGGAGGGGGATGGTTTGACTTGGTGGGGGGGAGGGGGATGGTAGTGATTTGGGTGGGGGGAGGGGGGATGGTAGTGATTTGGTGGGGGGGGAGGGGATGGTAGTGATTTGGTGGGGGGGGGGAGGGGGATGGTAGTGATTTGGTGGGGGGGGGAGGGGGATGATAGTGATTTGGTGGGGGGAGGGGGATGGTAGTGATTTGGTGGGGGGGAGGGGGATGGTCGTGATTTGGTGGGGGGAGGGGGGTGGCAGTGATTTGGTGGGGGGGATGGGATGGTAGTGATTTGGTGGGGGGGTGGGGATGGTAGTGATTTGGTGGGGGGGAGGGGGATGGTAGTGATTTGGTGGGGGGAGGGGGATGGTAGTGATTTGGTGGGGGGCGGGGGATGGTAGTGATTTGGTGGGGGGAGGGGGATGGTCGTGATTTGGTGGGGGGGCGGGGATGGTAGTGATTTGGTGGGGGGGGGTGGGGGATGGTAGTGATTTGGGTGGGGGGAGGGGGACGGTAGTGATTTGATGGGGGGGAGGGGGATGGTAGTGATTTGATGGGGGAGGGGGATGGTAGTGATTGGTGGGGGGGAGGGGGATGGTAGTGATTTCGTGGGGGGAGGGGGATGGTAGTGATTTGGTGGGGGGTGGGGGATGGTAGTGATTTGGTGGGGGGGAGGGGGATGGTAGTGATTTGGTGGGGGGGCGGGCGTGAGATGGTAGTGATTTGGTGGGGGAGGGGGATGGTAGTGATTTGGTGGGGGGGGCGGGCGTGAGATGGTAGTGATTTGGTGGGGGGGCGGGGGTTGGTAGTGATTTGGTGGGGGGGGGATGGTAGTGATTTCTTGGGGGGGGGGATGGTAGTGATTTGGTGGGGGGAGGGGGATGGTAGTGATTTGGTGGGGGGGGGATGGTAGTGATTTGGTGGGGGGAGGGGATGGTAGTGATTTCGTGGGGGAGGGGGATGGTAGTGATTTGGTGGGGGGTGGGGGATGGTAGTGATTTGGTGGGGGGGAGGGGGGATGGTAGTGATTTGGTGGGGGGGCGGGCGTGAGATGGTAGTGATTTGGTGGGGGGAGGGGGATGGTAGTGATTTGGTGGGGGGGGGCGGGCGTGAGATGGTAGTGATTTGGTGGGGGGGCGGGGTTGGTAGTGATTTGGTGGGGGGGGGATGGTAGTGATTTCTTGGGGGGGGGGATGGTAGTGATTTGGTGGGGGGAGGGGGATGGTAGTGATTTGGTGGGGGGGGATGGTAGTGATTTGGTGGGGGGAGGGGGATGGTAGTGATTTGGTGGGGGTGGGGGATGGTAGTGATTTGGTGGGGGGAGGGGATGGTAGTGATTTGGTGGGGGGGAGGGGGATGGTAGTGATTTCGTGGGGGAGGGGGATGGTAGTGATTTGGTGGGGGGAGGGGGTGGTAGTGATTTGCTGGGGGGGGGTGGTAGTGATTTGGTGGGGGGAGGGGGATGGTAGTGATTTGGTGGGGGGGGGGTGGTAGTGATTTGGTGGGGGGGCGGGGATGTAGTGATTTGGTGGGGGGAGGGGGTTGGCAGTGATTTGGTGGGGGGAGGGGATGGTAGTGATTTGGTGGGGGGGAGGGGGATGGTAGTGATTTGGTGGGGGGGGGGATGGTAGTGATTTGGTGGGGGGGTGGGGGATGGTGGTGATTTGGTGGGGGGGAGGGGGATGGTAGTGATTTGGTGGGGGGAGGGGGATGGTGGTGATTTGTTGGGAGGGAGGGGGATGGTGGTGATTTGGTGGGGGCGAGGGGGATGGTAGTGATTTGGTGGGGGGAGGGGGATGGTGGTGATTTGTTGGGGGGGAGGGGGATGGTAGTGATTTGGTGGTGGGGCGGGGGATGGTAGTGATTTGGTGGGGGGAGGGGGATGGTAGTGATTTGGTGGGGGGGTGGGGGATGGTGGTGATTTGGTGGGGGCGAGGGGGATGGTAGTGATTTGGTGGGGGGAGGGGGATGGTGGTGATTTGTTGGGGGGGAGGGGGATGGTAGTGATTTGGTGGGGGGAGGGGGATGGTAGTGATTTGGTGGGGGGTGGGGGATGGTGGTGATTTGTTGGGGGGAGGGGGATGGTAGTGATTTGGTGGGGGGGAGGGGGATGGTAGTGATTTGGTGGGGGGTGGGGGATGGTGGTGATTTGTTGGGGGGGAGGGGGATGGTAGTGATTTGGTGGGGGGAGGGGGATGGTAGTGATTTGGTGGGGGGAGGGGGATGGCAGTGATTTGGTGGGGGGTGGGGGATGGTGGTGATTTGTTGGGGGGGAGGGGGATGGTAGTGATTTGGTGGGGGAGGGGGATGGTAGTGATTTGGTGGGGGGGGAGGGGGATGGTGGTGATTTGTTGGGGGGGAGGGGGATGGTAGTGATTTGGTGGGGGGAGGGGGATGGTAGTGATTTGGTGGGGGGTGGGGGATGGTGGTGATTTGTTGGGGGGGAGGGGGATGGTAGTGATTTGGTGGGGGGAGGGGGATGGTAGTGATTTGGTGGGGGGTGGGGGATGGTGGTGATTTGTTGGGGGGGAGGGGGATGGTAGTGATTTCGTGGGGGGTGGGGGATGGTGGTGATTTGTTGGGGGGGAGGGGGATGGTAGTGATTTGGTGGGGGGAGGGGGATGGTAGTGATTTGGTGGGGGGGTGGGGGATGGTGGTGATTTGGTGGGGGGGAGGGGGATGGTAGTGATTTGGTGGGGGGAGGGGGATGGTAGTGATTTGGTGGGGGGGGGGTGGGGGATGGTAGTGATTTGGTGGGGGTAGGGGGATGGTAGTGATTTGGTGGGGGGGTGGGGGATGGTGGTGATTTGGTGGGGGGGTGGGGGATGGTAGTGATTTGGTGGGGGGGTGGGGGATGGTAGTGATTTGGTGGGGGGGTGGGGGATGGTGGTGATTTGGTGGGGGGTGGGGGATGGTGGAGATTTGGTGGGGGAGAGGGGGATGGTGGTGATTTGGTGGGGGGGTGGGGGGTGGTGGTGATTTGGTGGGGGGGTGGGGGATGGTAGTGATTTGGTGGGGGGGTGGGGGATGGTAGTGATTTGGTGGGGGGGTGGGGGATGGTAGTGATTTGGTGGGAGGGTGGGGGATGGTGGTGATTTGGTGGGGGGGAGGGGGATGGTAGTGATTTGGTGGGGGGGTGGGGGATGGTGGTGATTTGGTGGGGGGGTGGGGGATGGTAGTGATTTGGTGGGGGGGAGGGGGATGGTAGTGATTTGGTGGGGGGGTGGGGGATGGTGGTGATTTGGTGGGGGGAGGGGGATGGTAGTGATTTGGTGGGGGGGCGGGGGAAGGTTGTGATTTGGTGGGGGGAGGGGGTTGGTAGTGATTTGGTGGGGGGGAGGGGGATGGTGGTGATTTGGTGGGGGGGAGAGGGATGGTAGTGATTTGGTGGGGGGAGGGGGATGGTAGTGATTTGGTGGGGGGGTAGGGGATGGTGGTGATTTGGTGGGGGGGGGAGGGGGATGGTAGTGATTTGGTGGGGGGAGGGGGATGGTAGTGATTTGGTGGGGGGGTGGGGGATGGTGGTGATTTGGTGGGGGGGAGGGGGATGGTAGTGATTTGGTGGGGGGAGGGGGATGGTAGTGATTTGGTGGGGGGAGGGGGATGGTAGTGATTTGATGGGGGGAGGGGGATGGTAGTGATTTGGTGGGGGGAGGGGGATGGTAGTGATTTGGTGGGGGGAGGGGGATGGTAGTGATTTGATGGGGGGAGGGGGATGGTAGTGATTTGGTGGGTGGGGTGGTAGTGATTTGGTGGGGGGAGGGGGTTGGTAGTGATTTGGTGGGGGGGAGGGGGATGGTAGTGATTTGGTGGGGGGGCGGGGGATGGTAGTGATTTGGTGGGGGGAGGGGGATGGTAGTGATTTGGTGGGGGGAGGGGGATGGTAGTGATTTGGTGGGGGGAGGGGGTTGGTAGTGATTTGGTGGGGGGGCGGGGGATGGTAGTGATTTGGTGGGGGGAGGGGGTTGGTAGTGATTTGGTGGGGGGAGGGGGATGGTTGTGATTTGGTGGGGGGAGGGGGATGGTAGTGATTTGGTGGGGGGGCGGGGGATGGTAGTGATTTGGTGGGGGGGCGGGGGATGGTAGTGATTTGGTGGGGGGAGGGGGATGGTAGTGATTTGGTGGGGGGAGGGGGATGGTAGTGATTTGGTGGGGGGAGGGGGATGGTTGTGATTTGGTGGGGGGAGGGGGATGGTTGTGATTTGGTGGGGGGAGGGGGATGGTTGTGATTTGGTGGGGGGAGGGGGATGGTAGTGATTTGGTGGGGGGAGGGGGATGGTTGAGATTTGGTGGGGGGAGGGGGATGGTAGTGATTTGGTGGAGGGAGCGGGGGATGGTAGTGATTTGCTGGGGGGAGGGGGATGGTCGTGATTTGGTGGGGGGAGGGGGATGGTAGTGATTTGGTGGGGGGAGGGGGATTGTAGTGGTTTGGTGGGGGGGAGGGGGATGGTAGTGGTTTGGTGGGGGGAGGGGGATTGTAGTGATTTGGTGGGGGTGAGGGGGATGGTAGTGATTTGGTGGGGGGAGGGGGATGGTAGTGATTTGCTGGGGGGAGGGGGATGGTAGTGATTTGGTGGGGGGAGGGGGATTGTAGTGATTTGGTGGGGGTGAGGGGGATGGTAGTGATTTGGTGGGGGGAGGGGGATGGTAGTGATTTGCTGGGGGGAGGGGGATGGTAGTGATTTGGTGGGGGGCGGGGGATGGTAGTGATTTGGTGGGGGTGCGGGCGGGAGATGGTAGTGATTTGGTGGGGGGGCGGGGGTTGGTAGTGATTTGGTGGGGGGAGGGGGATGGTTGTGATTTGGTGGGGGAGGGGGATGGTAGTGATTTGGTGGGGGGGCGGGGATGGTAGTGATTTGGTGGGGGGGCGGGGGATGGTATTGATTTGGTGGGGGGGCTTGGGATGGTAGTGATTTGGTGGGGGGAGGGGGATGGTAGTGATTTGGTGGGGGGAGGGGGATGGTAGTGATTTGGTGGGGGGGCGGGGGATGGTAGTGATTTGGTGGGGGGGCGGGGGATGGTATTGATTTGGTGGGGGGAGGGGGATGGTAGTGATTTGGTGGGGGGGCGGGGGATGGTAGTGATTTGGTGGGGGGAGGGGGGTGGTAGTGATTTGGTGGGGGCGGGGGATGGTAGTGATTTGCTGGGGGGAGGGGGATGGTAGTGATTTGGTGGGGGGAGGGGGATGGTAGTGATTTGGTGGGGGGAGGGGGATGGTAGTGATTTGGTGGGGGGGCGGGGGATGGTAGTGATTTGGTGGGGGGGATGATAGTGGTTTGGTGGGGGGAGGGGGTTGGTAGTGATTTGGTGGGGGGGCGGGGGATGGTAGTGATTTGCTGGGGGGAGGGGGATGGTAGTGATTTGGTGGGGGGAGGGGGATGGTAGTGATTTGGTGGGGGGGCGGGGAATGGTAGTGATTTGGTGGGGGGGCGGGGAATGGTAGTGATTTGGTGGGGGGGCGGGGGATGGTAGTGATTTGGTGGGGGGCGGGGGATGGTAGTGATTTGGTGGGGGGGCGGGGGATGGTAGTGATTTGGTGGGGGGGCGGGGGATGGTAGTGATTTGGTGGGGGGCGGGGGATGGTAGTGATTTGGTGGGGGGAGGGGGATGGTAGTGATTTGGTGGGGGGAGGGGGATGGTAGTGATTTGGTGGTGGGGCGGGGGATGGTAGTGATTTGGTGGGGGGGCGGGGGATGGTATTGATTTGGTGGGGGGAGGGGGATGGTTGTGATTTGGTGGGGGGAGGGGGATGGTAGTGATTTGGTGGGGGGAGGGTGATGGTCGTGATTTGGTGGAGGGAGCGGGGGATGGTAGTGATTTGGTGGGGGGGGCGGGGGATGGTAGTGATTTGGTGGGGGGGGCGGGGGATGGTAGTGATTTGGTGGGGGGAGGGGATGGTAGTGGTTTGGTGGAGGGAGGGGGATGGTAGTGATTTGGTGGGGGGAGGGGGATGGTAGTGATTTGGTGGGGGGGGGATGGTAGTGGTTTGGTGGGTGGAGGGGGATGGTCGTGATTTGGTGGGGGGAGGGGGATGGTAGTGATTTGGTGGGGGGCGGGGGATGGTAGTGATTTGCTGGGGGGAGGGGGATGGTAGTGATTTGGTGGGGGGAGGGGGATGCTAGTGATTTGGTGGGGGGAGGGGGAAGGTAGTGATTTGGTGGGGGGCGGGGGATGGTAGTGATTTGCTGGGGGGAGGGGGATGGTAGTGATTTGGTGGGGGGGCGGGGGATGGTAGTGATTTGGTGGGGGGAGGGGGATGGTAGTGGTTTGGTGGGGGGAGGGGGATGGTAGTGATTTGGTGGGGGGGCGGGGGATAGTAGTGATTTGGTGGGGGGGCGGGGGATGGTATTGATTTGGTGGGGGGGCGGGGGATGGTAGTGATTTGGTGGGGGGTCGGGTGATGGTAGTGATTTGGTGGGGGGCGGGGAATGGTAGTGATTTGGTGGGGGGGAGGGGGATGGTCGTGATTTGGTGGGGGGAGGGGGATGGTTGTGATTTGGTGGGGGGAGGGGGATGGTAGTGATTTGGTGGGGGGGAGGGGGATGGTCGTGATTTGGTGGGGGGAGGGGGATGGTCGTGATTTGGTGGGGGGAGTGGGATGGTAGTGATTAGGTGGGGGAGGGGGATGGTAGTGATTTGCTGGGGGGGAGGGAGATGGTTGTGATTTGGTGGGGGGGAGGGAGATGGTTGTGATTTGGTGGGGGGGACGGGGATGGTAGTGATTTGGTGGGGGGGAGGGGGATGGTAGTGATTTGGTGGGGGGGCGGGGGATGGTAGTGATTTGGTGGGGGGAGGGGGATGGTAGTGATTTGGTGGGGGGGAGGGGGATGGTAGTGATTTGGTGGGGGGTGGGGGATGGTAGTGATTTGGTGGGGGGAGGGGATGGTAGTGATTTGGTGGGGGGAGGGGGATGGTAGTGATTTGGTGGGGGGAGGGGGTTGGTAGTGATTTGGTGGGTGGGGTGGTAGTGATTTGGTGGGGGGGTGGGGGATGGTCGTGATTTGGTGGGGGGAGGGGGATGGTAGTGATTTGGTGGGGGGAGGGGGATGGTAGTGATTTGGTGGGGGGAGGGGATGGTAGTGATTTGGTGGGTGGGGTGGTAGTGATTTGGTGGGGGGGTGGGGATGGTCGTGATTTGGTGGGGAGGGGGATGGTAGTGATTTGGTGGGGGGAGGGGGTTGGTAGTGATTTGGTGGGTGGGGGATGGTAGTGATTTGGTGGGGGGAGGGGGATGGTAGTGATTTGGTGGGGGGAGGGGGTTGGTAGTGATTTGGTGGGGGGAGGGGGATGGTAGTGATTTGGTGTGGGGGCGGGGGATGGTAGTGATTTGGTGGGGGGGGGATGGTAGTGATTTGGTGGGGGGGCGGGGATGGTAGTGATTTGGTGGGGGGAGGGGGATGGTCGTGATTTTGTGGGGGGGCGGGGGATGGTAGTGATTTGTTGGGGGGCGGGGGATGGTAGTGATTTGGTAGGGGGAGGGGGATGGTAGTGATTTGGTGGGGGTGGGATGGTTGTGATTTGGTGGGGGTGCGGGGGATGGTAGTGATTTGGTGGGGGGAGGGGGATGGTAGTGATTTGTTGGGGGGCGGGGGGATGGTCGTTATTTGGTGGGGGGAGGGGGATGGTCGTGAATTGGTGGGGGGGGAGGGGGATGGTGGTGATTTGGTGGGGGGTGGGGTATGGTAGTGATTTGGTGGGGGGGTCGGGATGGTAGTGATTTGGGGGGGGGATGTTAGTGATTTGGTGGGGGGCGGGGGATGGTAGTGATTAGGTGGGGGAGGGGGATGGTAGTGATTTGGTGGGGGGAGGGGGATGGTAGTGGTTTGGTGGGGGGAGGGGGATGGTAGTGATTTGCTGGGGGGGAGGGGGATGGTAGTGATTTGGTGGGGGGCGGGGGATGGTAGTGATTTGGTGGGGGCGGGGGATGGTAGTGATTTGGTGGGGGGAGGGGGATGGTAGTGATTTGCTGGGGGGAGGGGGATGGTAGTGATTTGGTGGGGGGGCGGGGGATGGTAGTGATTTGCTGGGGGGAGGGGGATGGTAGTGATTTGGTGGGGGGAGGGGGATGGTAGTGATTTGGTGGGGGGCGGGAATGGTAGTGATTTGGTGGGGGGGCGGGGAATGGTAGTGATTTGGTGGGGGGGCGGGGGATGGTAGTGATTTGGTGGGGGGCGGGGGATGGTAGTGATTTGGTGGGGTGGCGGGGGATGGTAGTGATTTGGTGGGGGGGGCGGGGGATGGTAGTGATTTGGTGGGGGGGTGGGGGATGGTAGTGATTTGGTGGGGGGAGGGGGATGGTAGTGATTTGGTGGGGGGGCGGGGGATGGTAGTGATTTGGGTGGGGGGGCGGGGGATGGTATTGATTTGGTGGGGGAGGGGGATGGTTGTGATTTGGTGGGGGGAGGGGGATGGTAGTGATTTGGTGGGGGGAGGGTGATGGTAGTGATTTGGTGGAGGGAGCGGGGGATGGTAGTGATTTGGAGGGGGGGCGGGGGATGGTAGTGATTTGGTGGGGGGCGGGGGATGGTAGTGATTTGGTGGGGGGGGGATGGTAGTGGTTTGGTGGGTGGAGGTGGATGGTCGTGATTTGGTGGGGGGCGGGGGATGGTAGTGATTTGCTGGGGGGAGGGGGATGGTAGTGATTTGGTGGGGGGAGGGGGATGGTCGTGATTTGGTGGGGGGAGGGGGATGGTAGTGATTTGGTGGGGGGCGGGGGATGGTAGTGATTTGCTGGGGGGAGGGGGGATGGTAGTGATTTGGTGGGGGGGCGGGGGATGGTAGTGATTTGGTGGGGGGAGGGGAGGGATGGTAGTGGTTTGGTGGGGGGAGGGGGATGGTAGTGATTTGGTGGGGGGGCGGGGGATAGTAGTGATTTGGTGGGGGGGCGGGGGATGGTATTGATTTGGTGGGGGGCGGGGGATGGTAGTGATTTGGTGGGGGGAGGGGGATGGTAGTGGTTTGGTGGGGGGAGGGGGATGGTAGTGATTTGGTCGGGGGGGCGGGGGATGGTAGTGATTTGGTGGGGGAGGGGGATGGTAGTGATTTGGTGGAGGGTCGGGTGATGGTAGTGATTTGGTGGGGGGGAGGGGGATGGTCGTGATTTGGTGGGGGGAGGGGGATGGTTGTGATTTGGTGGGGGGAGGGGGATGGTAGTGATTTGGTGGGGGGGAGGGGGATGGTCGTGATTTGGTGGGGGGAGGGGGATGGTCGTGATTTGGTGGGGGAGGGGGATGGTTGTGATTTGGTGGGGGTAGGGGGATGGTAGTGATTTGGTGGGGGGGAGGGGGATGGTAGTGATTTGGTGGGGGAGGGGGATGGTCGTGATTTGGTGGGGGGAGGGGGATGGTAGTGATTTGGTGGGGGGGAGGGGGATGGTAGTGATTTGGTGGGGGGGTGGGGGATTGTTGTGATTTGGTGGTGGGGCGGGGGATGGTAGTGATTTGGTGGGGGGGAGGGAGATGGTTGTGATTTGGTGGGGGGACGGGGATGGTAGTGATTTGGTGGGGGGAGGGGGATGGTAGTGATTTGGAGGGGGGAGGGGGATGGTAGTGATTTGGTGGGGGAGGGGGATGGTAGTGATTTGGTGGGGGGAGGGGGATGGTAGTGATTTGGTGGGTGGGGTGGTAGTGATTTGGTGGGGGGGGTGGGGGATGGTCGTGATTTGGTGGGGGGAGGGGGATGGTAGTGATTTGGTGGGGGGAGGGTGATGGTAGTGATTTGGTGGGGGGTCGGGATGGTAGTGATTTGGGGGGGGGATGTTAGTGATTTGGTGGGGGGCGGGGGATGGTAGTGATTTGGAGGGTGGGGGTGGTAGTGGTTTGGTGGGGGGGAGGGGGATGGTAGTGATTAGGTGGGGGAGGGGGATGGTAGTGATTTGGTGGGGGGGAGGGTGATGGTAGTGATTTGGTGGGGGGGAGGGGGATGGTAGTGGTTTGGTGGGGGGGTGGGGGATTGTTGTGATTTGGTGGTGGGGCGGGGGATGGTAGTGATTTGGTGGGGGGGAGGGAGATGGTTGTGATTTGGTGGGGGGGAGGGGGATGGTAGTGATTTGGTGGGGAGGGGGCGGGGGATGGTAGTGATTTGGTGGGGGGGCGGGGGATGGTAGTGATTTGCTGGGGGGGAGGGGGATGGTAGTGATTTGGTGGGGGGGAGGGGGATGGTAGTGATTTGGTGGGTGGGGTGGTAGTGATTTGGTGGGGGGAGGGGGATGGTAGTGATTTGGTGGGGGGAGGGGGATGGTAGTGATTTGGTGGGGGGGGAGGGGGATGGTAGTGATTTGGTGGGGGGAGGGGGATGGTAGTGATTTGGTGGGGGGAGGGGGATGGTAGTGATTTGGTGGGGGGAGGGGGATGGTAGTGATTTGGTGGGGGGAGGGGGATGGTAGTGATTTGGTGGGGGGAGGGGGATGGTAGTGATTTGGTGGGGGGAGGGGGATGGTAGTGATTTGGTGGGGGGGCGGGGGATGGTAGTGATTTGGTGGGGGGGCGGGGGATGGTATTGATTTGGTGGGGGGAGGGGGATGGTTGCGATTTGGTGGGGGAGGGGGATGGTAGTGATTTGGTGGGGGGAGGGTGATGGTAGTGATTTGGTGGAGGGAGCGGGGGATGGTAGTGATTTGGAGGGGGGGCGGGGGATGGTAGTGATTTGGTGGGGGGGTGGGGGATGGTAGTGATTTGGTGGGGGGAGGGGGATGGTAGTGATTTGGTGGGGGGAGGGGGATGGTAGTGATTTGGTGGGGGGGCGGGGGATGGTAGTGATTTGGTGGGGGGGCGGGGGATGGTATTGATTTGGTGGGGGGAGGGGGATGGTTGTGATTTGGTGGGGGGAGGGGGATGGTAGTGATTTGGTGGGGGGAGGGTGATGGTAGTGATTTGGTGGAGGGAGCGGGGGATGGTAGTGATTTGGAGGGGGGGGCGGGGGATGGTAGTGATTTGGTGGGGGGGCGGGGGATGGTAGTGATTTGGTGGGGGGAGGGGGATGGTAGTGGTTTGGTGGAGGGAGCGGGGGATGGTAGTGATTTGGTGGGGGGGGGATGGTAGTGGTTTGGTGGGTGGAGGGGGATGGTCGTGATTTGGTGGGGGGAGGGGGATGGTAGTGATTTGGTGGGGGGGCGGGGGATGGTAGTGATTTGCTGGGGGGAGGGGGATGGTAGTGATTTGGTGGGGGGAGGGGGATGGTCGTGATTTGGTGGGGGGAGGGGGATGGTAGTGATTTGGTGGGGGGCGGGGGATGGTTGTGATTTGCTGGGGGGAGGGGGATGGTAGTGATTTGGTGGGGGGGCGGGGGATGGTAGTGATTTGGTGGGGGGAGGGGGATGGTAGTGGTTTGGTGGGGGGTCGGGTGATGGTAGTGATTTGGTGGGGGGGAGGGGGATGGTCGTGATTTGGTGGGGGGAGGGGGATGGTTGTGATTTGGTGGGGCGGCGGGGGATGGTAGTGATTTGGTGGGGGGAGGGGGATGGTAGTGGTTTGGTGGGGGGAGGGGGATGGTAGTGATTTGGTGGGGGGGCGGGGGATAGTAGTGATTTGGTGGGGGGGCGGGGGATGGTATTGATTTGGTAGGGGGGCGGGGGATGGTAGTGATTTGGTGGGGGGAGGGGGATGGTAGTGGTTTGGTGGGGGGGAGGGGGATGGTAGTGGTTTGGTGGGGGGAGGGGGATGGTAGTGATTTGGTCGGGGGGGCGGGGGATGGTAGTGATTTGGTGGGGGAGGGGGATGGTAGTGATTTGGTGGAGGGTCGGGTGATGGTAGTGATTTGGTGGGGGGGAGGGGGATGGTCGTGATTTGGTGGGGGGAGGGGGATGGTTGTGATTTGGTGGGGGGAGGGGGATGGTTGTGATTTGGTGGGGGGAGGGGGATGGTAGTGATTTGGTGGGGGGGAGGGGGATGGTCGTGATTTGGTGGGGGGGAGGGGGATGGTCGTGATTTGGTGGGGGGAGGGGGATGGTTGTGATTTGGTGGGGGTAGGGGGATGGTAGTGATTTGGTGGGGGGGGAGGGGGATGGTAGTGATTTGGTGGGGGGGAGGGGGATGGTCGTGATTTGGTGGGGGGAGGGGGATGGTCGTGATTTGGTGGGGGGAGGGGGATGGTAGTGATTTGGTGGGGGGGTGGGGGATTGTTGTGATTTGGTGGTGGGGCGGGGGATGGTAGTGATTTGGTGGGGGGGAGGGAGATGGTTGTGATTTGGTGGGGGGACGGGGATGGTAGTGATTTGGTGGGGGGGAGGGGGATGGTAGTGATTTGGAGGGGGGAGGGGGATGGTAGTGATTTGGTGGGGGGAGGGGGATGGTAGTGATTTGGTGGGGGGAGGGGGATGGTAGTGATTTGGTGGGTGGGGTGGTAGTGATTTGGTGGGGGGGTGGGGGATGGTCGTGATTTGGTGGGGGGAGGGGGATGGTAGTGATTTGGTGGGGGGAGGGGGATGGTAGTGATTTGGTGGGGGGGTCGGGATGGTAGTGATTTGGGGGGGGGATGTTAGTGATTTGGAGGTGGGGGTGGTAGTGGTTTGGTGGGGGGGAGGGGGATGGTAGTGATTAGGTGGGGGAGGGGGATGGTAGTGATTTGGTGGGGGGGAGGGTGATGGTAGTGATTTGGTGGGGGGGAGGGGGATGGTAGTGGTTTGGTGGGGGGGTGGGGGATTGTTGTGATTTGGTGGTGGGGCGGGGGATGGTAGTGATTTGGTGGGGGGGAGGGAGATGGTTGTGATTTGGTGGGGGGGAGGGGGATGGTAGTGATTTGGTGGGGAGGGGGCGGGGGATGGTAGTGATTTGGTGGGGGGGCGGGGGATGGTAGTGATTTGCTGGGGGGGAGGGGGATGGTAGTGATTTGGTGGGGGGGAGGGGGATGGTAGTGATTTGGTGGGTGGGGTGGTAGTGATTTGGTGGGGGGAGGGGGATGGTAGTGATTTGGTGGGGGGAGGGGGATGGTAGTGATTTGGTGGGGGGGGAGGGGGATGGTAGTGATTTGGTGGGGGGAGGGGGATGGTAGTGATTTGGTGGGGGGAGGGGGATGGTAGTGATTTGGTGGGGGGAGGGGGATGGTAGTGATTTGGTGGGGGGAGGGGGATGGTAGTGATTTGGTGGGGGGAGGGGGATGGTAGTGATTTGGTGGGGGGAGGGGGATGGTAGTGATTTGGTGGGGGGGCGGGGGATGGTAGTGATTTGGTGGGGGGGCGGGGGATGGTATTGATTTGGTGGGGGGAGGGGGATGGTTGCGATTTGGTGGGGGGAGGGGGATGGTAGTGATTTGGTGGGGGGAGGGTGATGGTAGTGATTTGGTGGAGGGAGCGGGGGATGGTAGTGATTTGGAGGGGGGGCGGGGGATGGTAGTGATTTGGTGGGGGGTGGGGGATGGTAGTGAGTTGGTGGGGGGAGGGGGATGGTAGTGATTTGGTGGGGGGAGGGGGATGGTAGTGATTTGGTGGGGGGGCGGGGGATGGTAGTGATTTGGTGGGGGGGCGGGGGATGGTATTGATTTGGTGGGGGGAGGGGGATGGTTGTGATTTGGTGGGGGGAGGGGGATGGTAGTGATTTGGTGGGGGGAGGGTGATGGTAGTGATTTGGTGGAGGGAGCGGGGGATGGTAGTGATTTGGAGGGGGGGGCGGGGGATGGTAGTGATTTGGTGGGGGGGCGGGGGATGGTAGTGATTTGGTGGGGGGAGGGGGATGGTAGTGGTTTGGTGGAGGGAGCGGGGGATGGTAGTGATTTGGTGGGGGGGGGATGGTAGTGGTTTGGTGGGTGGAGGGGGATGGTCGTGATTTGGTGGGGGGAGGGGGATGGTAGTGATTTGCTGGGGGGAGGGGGATGGTAGTGATTTGGTGGGGGGAGGGGGATGGTCGTGATTTGGTGGGGGGAGGGGGATGGTAGTGATTTGGTGGGGGGCGGGGGATGGTAGTGATTTGCTGGGGGGAGGGGGATGGTAGTGATTTGGTGGGGGGGCGGGGGATGGTAGTGATTTGGTGGGGGGAGGGGGATGGTAGTGGTTTGGTGGGGGGAGGGGGATGGCAGTGATTTGGTGGGGGGGGCGGGGGATAGTAGTGATTTGGTGGGGGGGCGGGGGATGGTATTGATTTGGTGGGGGGGCGGGGGATGGTAGTGATTTGGTGGGGGGAGGGGGATGGTAGTGGTTTGGTGGGGGGGAGGGGGATGGTAGTGGTTTGGTGGGGGAGGGGGGATGGTAGTGATTTGGTCGGGGGGCGGGGGATGGTAGTGATTTGGTGGGGAGGGGGATGGTAGTGATTTGGTGGGGGGTCGGGTGATGGTAGTGATTTGGTGGGGGGAGGGGGATGGTCGTGATTTGGTGGGGGGAGGGGGATGGTTGTGATTTGGTGGGGGAGGGGGATGGTTGTGATTTGGTGGGGGGAGGGGGATGGTAGTGATTGGTGGGGGGGAGGGGGATGGTCGTGATTTGGTGGGGGGGAGGGGGATGGTCGTGATTTGGTGGGGGGAGGGGGATGGTTGTGATTTGGTGGGGGGAGGGGGATGGTAGTGATTTGGTGGGGGGGGAGGGGATGGTAGTGATTTGGTGGGGGGGAGGGGGATGGTCGTGATTTGGTGGGGGGAGGGGGATGGTCGTGATTTGGTGGGGGGAGGGGGATGGTAGTGATTTGGTGGGGGGGAGGGGGATGGTAGTGATTTGGTGGGGGGGTGGGGGATTGTTGTGATTTGGTGGTGGGGGCGGGGGATGGTAGTGATTTGGTGGGGGGGAGGGAGATGGTTGTGATTTGGTGGGGGGGACGGGGATGGTAGTGATTTGGTGGGGGGGAGGGGGATGGTAGTGATTTGGAGGGGGGAGGGGGATGGTAGTGATTTGGTGGGGGGAGGGGGATGGTAGTGATTTGGTGGGGGGAGGGGGATGGTAGTGATTTGGTGGGTGGGGTGGTAGTGATTTGGTGGGGGGGTGGGGGATGGTCGTGATTTGGTGGGGGGAGGGGGATGGTAGTGATTTGGTGGGGGGAGGGGGATGGTAGTGATTTGGTGGGGGGGATGTTAGTGATTTGGTGGGGGGCGGGGGATGGTAGTGATTTGGAGGTGGGGGTGGTAGTGATTTGGTGGGGGGGAGGGGGATGTAGTGATTTGGAGGGGGGAGGGGATGGTAGTGATTTGGTGGGGGAGGGGGATGGTAGTGTTTTGGTGGGGGGGAGGGTGATGGTAGTGATTTGGTGGGGGGGAGGGGGATGGTAGTGGTTTGGTGGGGGGGCGGGGAATTGTTGTGATTTGGTGGGGGGCGGGGGATGGTAGTGATTTGGTGGGGGGGTGGGGGATTGTTGTGATTTGGTGGTGGGGCGGGGGATGGTAGTGATTTGGTGGGGGGGAGGGAGATGGTTGTGATTTGGTGGGGGGGAGGGTATGGTAGTGATTTGGTGGGGGGGGAGGGGGATGGTAGTGATTTGGTGGGGGGGCGGGGGATGGTAGTGATTTGGTGGGTGGGGTGGTAGTGATTTGGTGGGGGGAGGGGGATGGTAGTGATTTGGTGGGGGGAGGGGATGGTAGTGATTTGGTGGGGGGGGAGGGGGATGGTAGTGATTTGGTGGGGGGAGGGGGATGGTAGTGATTTGGTGGGGGGAGGGGGATGGTAGTGATTTGGTGGGGGAGGGGATGGTAGTGATTTGGTGGGTGGGGTGGTAGTGATTTGGTGGGGGGGTGGGGGATGGTCGTGATTGGTGGGGGGAGGGGATGGTAGTGATTTGGTGGGGGGAGGGGGATGGTAGTGATTTGGTGGGTGGGGGATGGTAGTGATTTGGTGGGGGGAGGGGGATGGTAGTGATTTGGTGGGGGGGAGGGGGATGATAGTGATTTGGTGGGGGGGGATGGTAGTGATTTCGTGGGGCGGCGGGGGATGGTAGTGATTTGGTGGGGGGAGGGGGATGGTAGTGATTTTGTGGGGGGCGGGGGATGGTAGTGATTTGTTGGGGGGCGGGGGATGGTAGTGATTTGGTGGGGGGAGGGGGATGGTAGTGATTTGGTGGGGGGGGGATGGTAGTGATTTGGTGGGGGGGCGGGGGATGGTAGTGATTTGGTGGGGGGAGGGGGATGGTAGTTATTTTGTGGGGGGGGCGGGGGATGGTAGTGGTTTGGTGGGGGGAGGGGGATGGTAGTGATTTGGTGGGGGGAGGGGGATGGTAGTGATTTGGTGGGGGGGAGGGGGATGGTAGTGGTTTGGTGGGGGGCGGGGAATTGTTGTGATTTGGTGGGGGGGCGGGGGATGGTAGTGATTTGGTGGGGGAGGGGATGGGAGTGATTTGGTGGGGGGAGGGGGATGTAGTGATTTGGTGGGGGGAGGGGGATGGTAGTGATTTGGTGGGTGGGTGGTAGTGATTTGGTGGGGGGTGGGGGATGGTCGTGATTTGGTGGGGGGGAGGGGGATGGTAGTGAATTGGTGGAGGGAGGGGGATGATAGTGATTTGGTGGGGGGGGGGATGGTAGTGATTTGGTGGGGGGGGATGGTAGTGATTTGGTGGGGGGGCGGGGGATGGTAGTGATTTGGTGGGGGGGGGGGTGGTAGTGATTTGGTGGGGGGAGGGGGATGGTAGTGATTTTGTGGGGGGGCGGGGGATGGTAGTGATTTGGTGGGGTGCGAGGGATGGTAGTGATTTGGTGGGGGGGCGGGGATGGTAGTGATTTGGTGGGGTGCGGGGGATGGTAGTTATTTGGTGGGGGGAGGGGGATGGTAGTGATTTGGTGGGGGGGGGATGGTAGTGATTTGGTGGGGGGCGGGGGATGGTAGTGATTTGGTGGAGGGAGGGGGATGGTAGTTATTTTGTGCGGGGGGCGGGGGATGGTAGTGATTTGGTGGGGGGAGGGGGATGGTCGTGATTTGGTGGGGGGGAGGGGGATGGTGGTGATTTGGTGGGGGGTGGGGTATGGTAGTGATTTGGTGGGGGGGGAGGGGGATGGTGGTGATTTGGTGGGGGGTGGGTATGGTAGTGATTTGGGTGGGGGGGAGGGGGATGGTAGTGATTTGGTGGGGGAGGGGGATGGTAGTGATTTTGTGGGGGGGCGGGGGATGGTAGTGATTTGTTGGGGGGCGGGGGATGGTAGTGATTTGGTGGGGGGAGGGGGATGGTCGTGATTTGGTGGGGGGGAGGGGGATGGTGGTGATTTGGTGGGGGGAGGGGGATGGTCGTGATTTGGTGGGGGGGAGGGGGATGGTGGTGATTTGGTGGGGGGCGGGGGATGGCAGTGATTTGGTGGGGGGGATGTTAGTGATTTGGTGGGTAGGGGGGATGGTAGTGGTTTGGTGGGGGGTAGGGGGATGGTGATGATTTGGTGGGGGAGGGGATGGTAGTGATTTGGTGGGGAGGGGGATGGGAGTGATTTGGTGGGGGGGTGGGGGATGGTGGTGATTTGTTGGGGGGTAGGGGGATGGTGATGATTTGGTGGGGGAGGGGGATGGTAGTGGTTTGGTGGTGGAGGGGGATGGTAGTGATTTGGTGGGGGAGGGGGATGGTAGTGATTTGGTGGGGAGGGGATGGGAGTGATTTGGTGGGGGGGGTGGGGATGGTGGTGATTTGTTGGCGGGTAGGGGGATGGTGATGATTTGGTGGGGGAGGGGGATGGTTGTGGTTTGGTGGTGGAGGGGATGGTAGTGATTTGATGGGGGGCGGGGGATGGTAGTGATTTGTTGGGGGAGGGGGATGGTAGTGATTTGGTGGGGGCGGGGGATGGTAGTGATTTGGTGGGGAGGGGGATGGGAGTGATTTGGTGGGGGGGTGGGGGATGGTGGTGATTTGTTGGGGGGTAGGGGGATGGTGATGATTTGGTGGGGAGGGGGATGGGAGTGATTTGGTGGGGGGGTGGGGGATGGTGGTGATTTGTTGGGGGTAGGGGGATGGTGATGATTTGGTGGGGAGGGGGATGGGAGTGATTTGGTGGGGAGGGGGATGGGAGTGATTTGTGGGGGGGCGGGGGATTGTAGTGATTTGGTGGGGAGGGGGATGGGAGTGATTTGGTGGGGGGTTGGGGGATGGTAGTGATTTGGTGGGGGGAGGGGGATGGTAGTGGTTTGGTGGTGGAGGGGGATGGTAGTGATTTGGTGGGGGGCGGGGGATGGTAGTGATTTGGTGGGGGGAGGGGGGTGGTAGTGATTTGGTGGGGGGGAGGGGGTGGTAGTGATTTGGTGGGGGGCGGGGGATGGTAGTGATTTGGTGGGGGAGGAGGATGGTAGTGATTTGGTGGTGGAGGGGGATGGTAGTGATTTGATGGGGGGCGGGGATGGTAGTGATTTGGTGGGGGGAGGGGGATGGTAGTGATTTGATGGGGGCGGGGGATGGTAGTGATTTGGTGGGGGGCGGGGGGTGGTAGTGATTTGGTGGGGGAGGGGGATGGTAGTGATTTGGTGGGGGTGGGGGATGGTCGTGATTTGTTCGGGGGAGGGGGATGGTAGTGATTTGGTGGGGGGGAGGGGATGGTAGTGATTTGGTGGGGGGAGGGGATGGTAGTGATTTGGTGGGGGGGTGGGGGATGGTAGTGAATGGTGGGGGGGACGGGGGATGGTAGTGATTTGGTGGGGGGAGGGGGGGTGGCAGTGATTTGGTGGGGGGAGGGGGATGGTAGTGATTTGGTGGGGGGGAGGGGGATGGTAGTGATTTGGTGGGGGGAGGGGGATGGTAGTGATTTGGTGGGGGGAGGGGGATGGTAGTGATTTGGTGGGGGGAGGGGGATGGTAGTGATTTGCTGGGGAGAGGGGGATGGTAGTGATTTGGTGGGTGGAGGGGGATGGTTGTGATTTGGTGGGGGGGGGATGGTAGTGATTTGGTGGGGGGAGGGGGATGGTAGTGATTTGGTGGGGAGGGGGATGGTAGTGATTTGGTGGGGGGAGGGGGATGGTAGTGATTTGGTGGGGGAGGGGGATGGTAGTGATTTGGTGGGGGGAGGGGGATGGTAGTGATTTGGTGGGGGAGGGGGATGGTCGTGATTTGGTGGGGGGGCGGGGGATGGTAGTGATTTGGTGGGGGGGCGGGGGATGGTAGTGATTTGGTGGGGGAGGGGGATGGTAGTGATTTGGTGGGGGGGCGGGGAATGGTAGTGATTTGGTGGGGGGGAGGGGGATGGTAGTGATTTGGTGGGGGTGGGGGATGGTAGTGGTTTGGTGGGGGGGGCGGGGAATGGTAGTGATTTGGTGGGGGGGAGGGGGATGGTAGTGATTTGGTGGGGGGGCGGGGGATGGTAGTGGTTTGGTGGGGGGGCGGGGGATGGTAGTGATTTGGTGGGGGGAGGGGGATGGTAGTGATTTGGTGGGGGGAGGGGGATGGTAGTGACTTGGTGGGGGGAGGGGATGGTTGTGATTTGGTGGGGGAGGGGGATGGTAGTGATTTGGTGGGGGAGGGGGATGGTTGTGATTTGGTGGGGGGGGATGGTAGTGATTTGGTGGGGGGAGGGGGATGGTAGTTATTTGGTGGGGGGGAGGGGGATGGTGGTGATTTGTTCGGGGAGGGGGATGGTAGTGATTTGGTGGGGGGAGGGGATGGTTGTGATTTGGTGGGGGAGGGGGATGGTAGTGATTTGGTGGGGGGGAGGGGGATGGTAGTTATTTGGTGGGGGGAGGGGGATGGTGGTGATTTGGTGGGGGGTGGGGTATGGTAGTGATTTGGTGGGGGGGGGATGTTAGTGATTTGGTGGGGGGCGGGGGATGGTAGTGATTTGGTGGGGGAGGGGGTGGTAGTGATTTGGTGTGGGCGGGGGATAGTAGTGATTTGGTGGGGGGAGGGGGATGGTAGTGATTTTGTGGGGGGGCGGGGGACGGTAGTGATTTGGTGGGGGGAGGGGGATGGTCGTGATTTGGTCGGGGGGGAGGGGGTTGGTGGTGATTTGGTGGGGGGAGGGGGATGGTCGTGATTTGGTGGGGGGGGAGGGGGATGGTGGTGATTTGGTGGGGGGGATGTTAGTGATTTGGTGGGGGGAGGGGGATGGTGGTGATTTGCTGGGGGGAGTGGGATGGTAGTGATTTGGTGGGTAGGGGGATGGTAGTGATTTGGTGGGTGGGCGGGGGATGGTAGTGGTTTTGGTAGGGGGTAGGGGGATGGTGATGATTTGGTGGGGGAGGGGGATGGTAGTGATTTGGTGGGGAGGGGGATGGGAGTGATGTGGTGGGGGGTGGGGGATGGTGGTGATTTGGTGTGGGGAGGGGGTTGGTAGTGATTTGGTGGGTGGGGGATGGTAGTGATTTGGTGGGGGGAGGGGGATGGTAGTGATTTGGTGGGTGGGGTGGTAGTGATTTGGTGGGGGGGTGGGGGATGGTCGTGATTTGGTGGGGAGGGGCGGGGATGGTAGTGATTTGGTTAGTGATTTGGTGGGCGGGGGATGGTAGTGATTTGGTGGGGGGAGGGGGTTGGTGGGGGGGCGGGGGATGGTAGTGATTTGGTGGGGGGAGGGGGATGGTAGTGATTTGGTGGGGGGGAGGGGGTTGGTAGTGATTTGGTGGGTGGGGGATGGTAGTGATTTGGTGGGGGGGCGGGGGATGGTAGTGATTTGGTGGGGGGAGGGGGATGGTAGTGATTTTGTGGGGGGGCGGGGGATGGTAGTGATTTGTTGGGGGGCGGGGTATGGTCGTGATTTGGTGGGGGGAGGGGGATGGTAGTGATTTGGTGGGGGTGGGATGGTTGTGATTTGGTGGGGGGGGCGGGGGATGGTAGTGATTTGGTGGGGGGAGGGGGATGGTAGTGATTTTGTGGGGGGGGGCGGGGGTTGGTAGTGATTTGTTGGGGGGCGGGGGATGGTCGTTATTTGGTGGGGGGAGGGGGATGGTCGTGATTTGGTGGGGGGGGAGGGGGATGGTGGTGATTTGGTGGGGGTGGGGTATGGTAGTGATTTGGGGGGGGATGTTAGTGATTTGGTGGGGGGCGGGGGATGGTAGTGATTTGGAGGTGGGGGGTGGTAGTGGTTTGGTGGGGGGGAGGGGGATGGTAGTGATTAGGTGGGGGAGGGGGATGGTAGTGATTTGGTGGGGGGGAGGGGGATGGTAGTGATTTGGTGGGGGGGAGGGGGATGGTAGTGGTTTGGTGGGGGGGGGCGGGGAATTGTTGTGATTTGGTGGGGGGCGGGGGATGGTAGTGATTTGGTGGGGGGGAGGGGGATGGTACTGATTTGGTGGGGGGGGTGGGGGATTGTTGTGATTTGGTGGGGGGGGGATGGTAGTGATTTGGTGGGGGGAGGGAGATGGTTGTGATTTGGTGGGGGGGAGGGGGATGGTAGTGATTTGGTGGGGAGGGGGCGGGGGATGGTAGTGGTTTGGTGGGGGGGAGGGGGATGGTAGTGATTTGGTGGGGGGGGAGGGGGATGGTAGTGATTTGGTGGGGGGAGGGGGATGGTAGTGATTTGATGGGGGGAGGGGGATGGTAGTGATTTGGTGGGGGGAGGGGGATGGTAGTGATTTGGTGGGGGGGAGGGGGATGGTAGTGGTTTGGTGGGGGGGAGGGGGATGGTAGTGGTTTGGTGGGGGGGGCGGGGAATTGTTGTGATTTGGTGGGGGGCGGGGGATGGTAGTGATTTGGTGGGGGGGAGGGAGATGGTTGTGATTTGGTGGGGGGGAGGGGGATGGTAGTGATTTGGTGGGGAGGAGGGAGATGGTTGTGATTTGGTGGGGGGGGGGGGATGGTAGTGATTTGGTGGGGAGGGGGCGGGGGATGGTAGTGGTTTGGTGGGGGGAGGGGGATGGTAGTGATTTGGTGGGGGGAGGGGGATGGTAGTGATTTGGTGGGGGGGAGGGGGATGGTAGTGATTTGGTGGGGGGAGGGGGATGGTAGTGATTTGATGGGGGGAGGGGGATGGTAGTGATTTGGTGGGGGGGAGGGGGATGGTAGTGATTTGGTGGGGGGTGGGGGATGGTAGTGATTTGGTGGGGGGAGGGGGATGGTAGTGATTTGGTGGGTGGGGTGGTAGTGATTTGGTGGGGGGGTGGGGGATGGTCGTGATTTGGTGGGGGGAGGGGGATGGTAGTGATTTGGTGGGGAGGGGGGCGGGGGATGGTAGTGATTTGGTGGGGGGAGGGGGATGGTAGTGATTTGGTGGGTGGGGGATGGTAGTGATTTGGTGGGGGGAGGGGGATGGTAGTGATTTGGTGGGGGGAGGGGGATGATAGTGATTTGGTGGGGGGGGGATGGTAGTGATTTGGTGGGGGGGGCGGGGGATGGTAGTGATTTGGTGGGGGGAGGGGGATGGTAGAGATTTTGTGGGGGGGCGGGGGATGGTAGTGATTTGTTGGGGGGCGGGGGATGGTAGTGATTTGGTGGGGGGAGGGGGATGATAGTGATTTGGTGGGGGGCGGGGGATGGTAGTGATTTGGTGGGGGTGGGGGATGGTAGTTATTTTGTGGGGGGGGGCGGGGGATGGTAGTGATTTGTTGGGGGGCGGGGGATGGTAGTTATTTGGTGGGGGGAGGGGGATGGTCGTGATTTGGAGGTGGGGGGTGGTAGTGGTTTGGTGGGGGGGAGGGGGATGGTAGTGATTTGGTGGGGGGGGAGGGGGATGGTAGTGATTTGGTGGGGGGTGGGGGATGGTAGTGATTTGGTGGGGGGAGGGGGATGGTAGTGATTTGGTGGGGGGAGGGGGATGGTAGTGATTTGGTGGGTGGGGTGGTAGTGATTTGGTGGGGGGGTGGGGGATGGTCGTGATTTGGTGGGGGGAGGGGGATGGTAGTGATTTGGTGGGGGGCGGGGGATGGTAGTGATTTGGTGGGGGGGGATGGTAGTGATTTGGTGGGGGGGGGCGGGGGTTGGTAGTGATTTGGTGGGGGGAGGGGGATGGTAGAGATTTTGTGGGGGGGCGGGGGATGGTAGTGATTTGTTGGGGGGCGGGGGATGGTAGTGATTTGGTGGGGGGAGGGGGATGGTAGTGATTTGGTGGGGGGCGGGGGATGGTAGTGATTTGGTGGGGGTGGGGGATGGTAGTTATTTTGTGGGGGGGGGGCGGGGGATGGTAGTGATTTGTTGGGGGGCGGGGGATGGTAGTTATTTGGTGGGGGGAGGGGGATGGTCGTGATTTGGAGGTGGGGGGTGGTAGTGGTTTGGTGGGGGGGAGGGGGATGGTAGTGATTTGGTTTGGGGGAGGGGGGATGGTAGTGGTTTGGTGGGGGGGCGGGGAATTGTTGTGATTTGGTGGGGGGCGGGGGATGGTAGTGATTTGGTGGGGGGCGGGGGATGGTAGTGATTTGGTGGGGGGGTGGGGGATTGTTGTGAGTTGGTGGTGGGGCGGGGGATGGTAGTGATTTGGTGGGGGGAGGGAGATGGTTGTGATTTGGTGGGGGGGAGGGGGATGGTAGTGATTTGGTGGGGGGGAGGGGGATGGTAGTGATTTGGTGGGGGGAGGGGGATGGTCGTGATTTGGTGGGGGGGAGGGGGATGGTAGTGATTTGGTGGGGGGGAGGGGGATGGTACTAATTTGGTGGGGGGAGCGGGATGGTAGTGATTTGGTGGGGGGAGGGGGATGGTAGTGATTTGGTGGGGGGGGCGGGGGATGGTAGTGATTTGGTGGGGGGAGGGGGATGGTAGTGATTTGGTGGGGGGAGGGGGATGGTAGTGATTTGGTGGGGGGAGGGGGATGGTCGTGATTTGGTGGGTGGGGTGGTAGTGATTTGGTGGGGGGGGTGGGGGGATGGTCGTGATTTGGTGGGGGGAGGGGGATGGTAGTGATTTTGTGGGGGGGCGGGGGATGGTAGTGATTTGTTGGGGGGCGGGGGATGGTAGTGATTTGGGTGGGGGGGGATGGTAGTGATTTGGTGGGGGGGCGGGGGATGGTAGTGATTTGGTGGAGGGAGGGGGATGGTAGTTATTTTGTGGGGGGGGGCGGGGGATGGTAGTGATTTGTTGGGGGGCGGGGGATGGTAGTTATTTGGTGGGGGGAGGGGGATGGTATTGATTTGGTGGGGGGGAGGGGGGATGGTGGTGATTTGGTGGGGGGTGGGGTATGGTAGTGATTTGGTGGGGGGTCGGGGATGGTAGTGATTTGGTGGGGGGGTGGGGGATGGTAGTGATTTGGTGGGGGGGGATGTTCGTGATTTGGTGGGGGGCGGGGGATGGTAGTGATTTGGTGGGGGGGATGTTAGTGATTTGGTGGTGGGGCGGGGGATAGTAGTGATTTGGTGGGGGGGATGTTAGTGATTTTGTGGGGGGGCGGGGGATGGTAGTGATTTGTTGGGGGGCGGGGGATGGTAGTGATTTGGTGGGGGGAGGGGGATGGTCGTGATTTGGTGGGGGGGGAGGGGGATGGTGGTGATTTGGTGGGGGGGGAGGGGGATGGTCGTGATTTGGTGGGGGGGGAGGGGGATGGTGGTGATTTGGTGGGGGGCGGGGGATGGTAGTGATTTGGTGGGGGGGATGTTAGTGATTTGGTGGGTAGGGGGATAGTAGTGATTTGGTGGGGGGGCGGGGGATGGTAGTGGTTTGGTGGGGGGTAGGGGGATGGTGATGATTTGGTGTGGGAGGGGGATGGGAGTGATTTGGTGGGGGGGTGGGGGATGGTGGTGATTTGTTGGGGGGTAGGGGGATGGTGATGATTTGGTGGGGGAGGGGGATGGTAGTGGTTTGGTGGTGGAGGGGGATGGTAGTGATTTGGTGGGGAGGGGGATGGGAGTGATTTGGTGGGGGGGCGGGGGATGGTAGTGATTTGGTGGGGAGGGGGATGGGAGTGATTTGGTGGGGGGGTGGGGAATGGTGGTGATTTGTTGGGGGGTAGGGGGATGGTGATGATTTGGTGGGGGAGGGGGATGGTAGTGGTTTGGTGGTGGAGGGGGATGGTAGTGATTTGATGTGGGGCGGGGGATGGTAGTGATTTGGTGGGGGGAGGGGGGTGGTAGTGATTTGATGGGGGGAGGGGGATGGTAGTGATTTGGTGGGGGGAGGAGGATGGTAGTGATTTGTTGGGGGGCGGGGGATGGTAGTGATTTGGTGGGGGGAGGGGGATGGTAGTGATTTGGTGGGGGGCGGGGGGGTGGTAGTGATTTGGTGGGGGGGAGGGGGATGGTAGTGATTTGGTGGGGGTGGGGGATGGTCGTGATTTGTTCGGGGGAGGGGGGATGGTAGTGATTTGGTGGGGGGGAGGGGATGGTGGTGATTTGGTGGGGGGAGGGGATGGTAGTGATTTGGTGGGTGTCGGGGGATGGTCGTGATTTGGTGGGGGGGGTGGGGATGGTAGTGATTTGGTGGGGGGGAGGGGGATGGTAGTGATTTGGTGGGGGGAGGGGGTTAGTAGTGATTTGGTGGGGGGGAGGGGGATGGTAGTGATTTGGTGGGGGGAGGGGGATGGTAGTGATTTGCTGGGGAGAGGGGGATGGTAGTGATTTGGTGGGGGAGGGGGATGGTAGTGATTTGGTGGGGGGAGGGGGATGGTAGTGATTTGCTGGGGGAGAGGGGGATGGTAGTGATTTGGTGGGGGGAGGGGGATGGTTGTGATTTGGTGGGGGGGGATGGTAGTGGTTTGGTGGGGGGAGGGAGTTGGTAGTGATTTGGTGGGGGGGAGGGGGGATGGTAGTGATTTGGTGGGGGGAGGGGGATGGTAGTGATTTGGTGGGGGGAGGGGGATGGCAGTGATTTGGTGGGGGAGGGGGATGGTAGTGATTTGGTGGGGGGGCGGGGGATGGTAGTGATTTGTGGGGGGGGCGGGGGATGGTAGTGATTTGGTGGGGGGCGGGGGATGGTAGTGATTTGGTGGGGGAGGGGGATGGTAGTGATTTGGTGGGGGGAGGGGGATGGTAGTGATTTGGTGGGGGGAGGGGGATGGTAGTGATTTGGTGGGGGAGGGGGATGGTAGTGATTTGGTGGGGGGGCGGGGGATGGTAGTGATTTGGTGGGGGGGCGGGGGATGGTAGTGATTTGGTGGGGGGCGGGGGATGGTAGTGATTTGGTGGGGGAGGGGGATGGTAGTGATTTGTTGGGGGGCGGGGGATGGTAGTGATTTGGTGGGGGGGAGGGGGATGGTAGTGGTTTGGTGGGGGGGCGGGGGATGGTAGTGATTTGGTGGGGGGGGCGGGAATGGTATTGATTTGTTGGGGGGAGGGGGATGGTGGTGATTTGGTGGGGGGCGGGGGATGGTCGTGATTTGTTCGGGGGAGGGGGATGGTAGTGATTTGGTGGGGGGAGGGGGATGGTAGTGATTTGGTGGGTGGAGGGGGATGGTAGTGATTTGGTGGGGGGAGGGGGATGGTAGTGACTTGGTGGGGGGAGGGGGATGGTTGTGATTTGGTGGGGGAGGGGGATGGTAGTGATTTGGTGGGGGGAGGGGGATGGTAGTGGTTTGGTGGGGGGAGGGGGATGGTTGTGATTTGGTGGGGGGGATGGTAGTGATTTGGTGGGGGGAGGGGGATGGTAGTTATTTGGTGGGGGGAGGGGGATGGTCGTGATTTGGTGGGGGGGGTCGGGGATGGTAGTGATTTGGTGGGGGGGGATGTTAGTGATTTGGTGGGGGGCGGGGGATGGTAGTGATTTGGTGGTGGGGCGGGGGATGGTAGTGATTTTGTGGGGGGGCGGGGGATGGTAGTGATTTGGTGGGGGGAGGGGGATGGTCGTGATTTGGTGGGGGGGAGGGGGATGGTGGTGATTTGGTGGGGGGGGAGGGGGATGGTGGTGATTTGGTGGGGGGGATGTTAGTGATTTGGTGGGGGGAGGGGGATGGTGGTGATTTGCTGGGGGGGAGTGGGATGGTAGTGATTTGGTGGGGGGAGGGGGATGGTGGTGATTTGCTGGGGGGGAGTGGGATGGTAGTGATTTGGTGGGTAGTGGGATGGTAGTGATTTGGTGGGGGGCGGGGGATGGTGATGATTTGGTGGGGGGAGGGGGATGGTAGTGATTTGGTGGGGAGGGGGATGGGAGTGATTTGGTGGGGGGGGCGGGGGATGTTAGTGATTTGGTGGGGAGGGGGATGGGAGTGATTTGGTGGGGGGGTGGGGGATGGTGGTGATTTGTTGGGGGGTCGGGGGATGGTGATGATTTGGTGGGGGAGGGGGATGGTAGTGGTTTGGTGGGGAGGGGGATGGGAGTGATTTGGTGGGGGGGCGGGGGATGTTCGTGATTTGGTGGGGGAGGGGGATGGGAGTGATTTGGTGGGGGGGTGGGGGATGGTGGTGATTTGTTGGGGGGTAGGGGGATGGTGATGATTTGGTGGGGGAGGGGAATGGGAGTGGTTTGGTGGTGGAGGGGGATGGTAGTGATTTGGTGGGGGAGGGGGATGGTAGTGATTTGGTGGGGAGGGGGATGGGAGTGATTTGGTGGGGGGGCGGGGGATGTTAGTGATTTGGTGGGGAGGGGGATGGGAGTGATTTGGTGGGGGGGTGGGGGATGGTGGTGATTTGTTGGGGGGTAGGGGGATGGTGATGATTTGGTGGGGGAGGGGGATGGTAGTGGTTTGGTGGGGAGGGGGATGGGAGTGATTTGGTGGGGGGGCGGGGGATGTTAGTGATTTGGTGGGGGAGGGGGATGGGAGTGATTTGGTGGGGGGGTGGGGGATGGTGGTGATTTGTTGGGGGGTAGGGGGATGGTGATGATTTGGTGGGGGGGGGATGGTAGTGATTTGGTGGGGGGGAGGGGGATGGTAGTGATTTGGTGGGGGGGAGGGGGATGGTAGTGATTTGGTGGGGGGGAGGGGGATGGTAGTGATTTGATGGGGGGCGGGGGATGGTAGTGATTTGGTGGGGGGAGGGGGGTGGTAGTGATTTGGTGGGGGGGAGGGGGATGGTAGTGATTTGGTGGGGGAGGGGGATGGTAGTGATTTGGTGGGGGAGGGGGGTGGTAGAGATTTGGTGGGGGGCGGGGGATGGTAGTGATTTGGTGGGGGGAGGGGGATGGTAGTGATTTGGTGGGGGGCGGGGGGGTGGTAGTGATTTGGTGGGGGGGAGGGGGATGGTAGTGATTTGGTGGGGGTGGGGGGATGGTCGTGATTTGTTCGGGGGAGGGGGTTGGTAGTGATTTGGTGGGGGGGGAGGGGATGGTAGTGATTTGGTGGGGGGAGGGGATGGTAGTGATTTGGTGGGGGTCGGGGGATGGTAGTGATTTGGTGGGGGGGAGGGGGATGGTAGTGATTTGATGGGGGGCGGGGGATGGTAGTGATTTGGTGGGGGGGAGGGGGGTGGTAGTGATTTGGTGGGGGGGAGGGGGATGGTAGTGATTTGGTGGGGGAGGGGGATGGTAGTGATTTGGTGGGGGAGGGGGGTGGTAGAGATTTGGTGGGGGGCGGGGGATGGTAGTGATTTGGTGGGGGGAGGGGGATGGTAGTGATTTGGTGGGGGAGGGGGATGGTAGTGATTTGGTGGGGGGTCGGGGATGGTAGTGATTTGATGGGGGGCGGGGGATGGTAGTGATTTGGTGGGGGGAGGGGGATGGTAGTGATTTGGTGGGGGGCGGGGATGGTAGTGATTTGATGGGGGGCGGGCGATGGTAGTGATTTGGTGGGGGGGAGGGGGATGGTAGTGATTTGGTGGGGGTGGGGGATGGTCGTGATTTGTTCGGGGGAGGGGGTTGGTAGTGATTTGGTGGGGGGGAGGGGATGGTAGTGATTTGGTGGGGGGAGGGGATGGTAGTGATTTGGTGGGGGTCGGGGGATGGTAGTGATTTGGTGGGGGGGTGGGGGGGTGGTAGTGATTTGGTGGGGGGGACGGGGGATGGTAGTGATTTGGTGGGGGGGAGGGTGATGGTAGTGATTTGGTGGGGGGAGGGGGGTGGTAGTGATTTGGTGGGGGAGGGGGATGGTAGTGATTTGGTGGGGGGAGGGGGATGGTAGTGATTTGGTGGGGGGAGGGGGGTGGTAGTGATTTGGTGGGGGGAGGGGGATGGTAGTGATTTGGTGGGGGGCGGGGGATGGTTGTGATTTGTTCGGGGGAGGGGGATGGTGATGATTTGGTGGGGGAGGGGGATGGTAGTGATTTGGTGGGGAGGGGGATGGTAGTGATTTGGTGGCGGGGGATGGTAGTGATTTGGTGGGGGGGAGGGGGATGGTAGTGATTTGGTGGCGGGGGATGGTAGTGATTTGGTGGGGGGGAGGGGGATGGTAGTGGTTTGGTGGGGAGGGGGATGGTAGTGATTTGGTGGCGGGGGATGGTCGTGATTTGGTGGGGGGGAGGGGGATGGTAGTGATTTGGTGGGGGAGGGGGATGGTAGTGATTTGCTGGGGGGGTGGGGGATGGTAGTGATTTGTTGGGGGGGTAGGGGGATGGTGATGATTTGGTGGGGGGGGGATGGTAGTGATTTGGTGGGGGTCGGGGGATGGTAGTGATTTGGTGGGGGGGCGGGGGGGTGGTAGTGATTTGGTGGGGGGGACGGGGGATGGTAGTGATTTGGTGGGGGGGAGGGTGATGGTAGTGATTTGGTGGGGGGAGGGGGGTGGTAGTGATTTGGTGGGGGAGGGGGATGGTAGTGATTTGGTGGGGGGGGGGGGATGGTAGTGATTTGGTGGGGGGAGGGGGGGTGGTAGTGATTTGGTGGGGGGAGGGGGATGGTAGTGATTTGGTGGGGGGGCGGGGGATGGTTGTGATTTGTTCGGGTGAGGGGGATGGTGATGATTTGGTGGGGAGGGGGATGGTAGTGATTTGGTGGCGGGGGATGGTAGTGATTTGGTGGGGGGGAGGGGGATGGTAGTGATTTGGTGGCGGGGGATGGTAGTGATTTGGTGGGGGGGAGGGGGATGGTAGTGGTTTGGTGGGGAGGGGGATGGTAGTGATTTGGTGGCGGGGGATGGTCGTGATTTGGTGGGGTGGAGGGGGATGGTAGTGATTTGGTGGGGGGAGGGGGATGGTAGTGATTTGCTGGGGGGGTGGGGGGATGGTAGTGATTTGTTGGGGGGGTAGGGGGATGGTGATGATTTGGTGGGGGGGATGGTAGTGATTTGGTGGGGGGGGAGGGGGATGGTAGTGATTTGGTGGGGGGAGGGGGATGGTAGTGATTTGATGGGGGCGGGGGATGGTAGTGATTTGGTGGGGGGAGGGGGGTGGTAGTGATTTGGTGGGGGGAGGGGGATGGTAGTGATTTGGTGGGGGAGGGGGGTGGTAGAGATTTGGTGGGGGGCGGGGGATGGTAGTGATTTGGTGGGGGGAGGGGGATGGTAGTGATTTGGTGGGGGGTGGGGGATGGTAGTGATTTGGTGGGGGGTCGGGGGATGGTAGTGATTTGATGGGGGGCGGGGGATGGTAGTGATTTGGTGGGGGGAGGGGGATGGTAGTGATTGTGGGGGGGCGGGGGGTGGTAGTGATTTGGTGGGTGGGAGGGGGATGGTAGTGATTTGGTGGGGGTGGGGGATGGTCGTGATTTGTTCGGGGGAGGGGGATGGTAGTGATTTGGTGGGGGGGAGGGGATGGTAGTGATTTGGTGGGGGGAGGGGATGGTAGTGATTTGGTGGGGGTCGGGGGATGGTAGTGATTTGGTGGGGGGGGTGGGGGATGGTAGTGATTTGGTGGGGGGGACGGGGGATGGTAGTGATTTGGTGGGGGGGGAGGGTGATGGTAGTGATTTGGTGGGGGGAGGGGGGTGGTAGTGATTTGGTGGGGGAGGGGGATGGTAGTGATTTGGTGGGGGGAGGGGGATGGTAGTGATTTGGTGGGGGGAGGGGGGGTGGTAATGATTTGGTGGGGGGAGGGGGGATGGTAGTGATTTGGTGGGGGGCGGGGGATGGTTGTGATTTGTTCGGGGGAGGGGGATGGTGATGATTTGGTGGGGAGGGGGATGGTAGTGATTTGGTGGGGAGGGGGATGGTAGTGATTTGGTGGGGAGGGGGATGGTAGTGATTTGGTGGCGGGGGATGGTAGTGATTTGGTGGGGGGGGGAGGGGGATGGTAGTGATTTGGTGGCGGGGGATGGTAGTGATTTGGTGGGGGGGAGGGGGATGGTAGTGGTTTGGTGGGGAGGGGGGATGGTAGTGATTTGGTGGCGGGGGATGGTAGTGATTTGGTGGGGGGGAGGGGGATGGTAGTGATTTGGTGGGGGGAGGGGGATGGTAGTGATTTGCTGGGGAGAGGGGGATGGCAGTGATTTGGTGGGGTGGAGGGGGATGGTAGTGATTTGGTGGGGGGGAGGGGGATGGTAGTGATTTGGTGGGGGGAGGGAGTTGGTAGTGATTTGGTGGGGGGGAGGGGGATGGTAGTGATTTGGTGGGGGGGAGGGGGATGGTAGTGATTTGGTGGGGGGGCGGGGGATGGTAGTGATTTGGTGGGGTGGAGGGGGATGGTAGTGATTTTGTGTGGGGGGGCGGGGGATGGTAGTGATTTGGTTGGGGGGCGGGGGATGGTAGTGATTTGGTGGGGGGAGGGAGTTGGTAGTGATTTGGTGGGGGGGGATGGTAGTGATTTGGTGGGGGGAGGGAGTTGGTAGTGATTTGGTGGGGGGGAGGGGGATGGTAGTGATTTGGTGGGGGGGAGGGAGTTGGTAGTGATTTGGTGGGGGGGAGGGGGATGGTAGTGATTTGGTGGGGGGGAGGGGGATGGTAGTGATTTGGTGGGGGGGCGGGGGATGGTAGTGATTTGGTGGGGTGGAGGGGGATGGTAGTGATTTGGTGGGGGGGCGGGGGATGGTAGTGATTTGGTGGGGGGGCGGGGGATGGTAGTGATTTGGTGGGGGGAGGGAGTTGGTAGTGATTTGGTGGGGGGGAGGGGGATGGTAGTGATTTGGTGGGGGAGGGGGATGGTAGTGATTTGGTGGGGGGAGGGGGATGGTAGTGATTTGGTGGGGTGGAGGGGGATGGTAGTGATTTGGTGGGGGAGGGGGATGGTAGTGATTTGGTGGGGGGCGGGGGATGGTAGTGATTTGGTGGGGTGGAGGGGGATGGTAGTGATTTGGTGGGGGGGCGGGGGATGGTAGTGATTTGGTGGGGGGGTGGGAGTTGGTAGTGATTTGGTGGGGGGGAGGGGGATGGTAGTGATTTGGTGGGGGGGAGGGGGATGGTAGTGATTTGGTGGGGGGAGGGGGATGGTAGTGATTTGGTGGGGGAGGGGGATGGTAGTGATTTGGTGGGGGGGGCGGGGGATGGTAGTGATTTGGTGGGGCGGCGGGGGATGGTAGTGATTTGGTGGGGGAGGGGGATGGTAGTGGTTTGGTGGGGGGGGCGGGGGATGGTAGTGATTTGGTGGGGGGGAGGGGGATGGTAGTGATTTGGTGGGGGGCGGAAATGGTAGTGATTTGGTGGGGGTAGGGGGATTGTAGTGATTTGGTGGGGGGAGGGGGATGGTAGTGATTTGGTGGGGGGAGGGGGATGGTAGTGATTTGGTGGGGGGAGGGGGATGGTAGTGATTTGGTGGGGGGAGGGGGATGGTAGTGGTTTGGTGGGGGGAGGGGGATGGTAGTGATTTGGTGGGGGGAGGGGGTTGGTAGTGGTTTGGTGGGGGGAGGGGGATGGTAGTGATTTGGTGGGGGGAGGGGGATGGTAGTGATTTGGTGGGGGGAGGGGGATGGTAGTGATTTGGTGGGGGGAGGGGGATGGTAGTGATTTGGTGGGGGGAGGGGGATGGTCGTGATTTGGTGGGGGGAGGGGGATGGTAGTGATTTGGTGGGGGGAGGGGGATGGTAGTGATTTGGTGGGGGGAGGGGGGTGGTAGTGGTTTGGTGGGGAGGGGGGATGGTAGTGATTTGGTGGGGGGAGGGGGATGGTAGTGATTTGGTGGGGGGAGGGGGATGGTAGTGATTTGGTGGGGGGAGGGGGATGGTAGTGACTTGGTGGGGGGAGGGGGATGGTTGTGATTTGGTGGGGGGAGGGGGATGGTAGTGATTTGGTGGGGGGAGGGAATGGTAGTGATTTGGTGGGGGGGAGGGGGATGGTAGTGACTTGGTGGGGGGAGGGGGATGGTTGTGATTTGGTGGGGGAGGGGGATGGTAGTGATTTGGTGGGGGGGAGGGGGATGGTAGTGGTTTGGTGGGGGGAGGGGGATGGTAGTGATTTGGTGGGGGGGAGGGGGATGGTTGTGATTTGGTGGGGGGGATGGTAGTGATTTCGTGGGGGGGCTGGGGATGGTATTGATTTGGTGGGGGGGCGGGGGATGGTAGTGATTTGGTGGGGGGAGGGGGATGGTAGTGGTTTGGTGGGGGGAGGGGGATGGTAGTGATTTGGTGGGGGGTCGGTGGATGGTAGTGATTTGGTGGGGGGGCGGGGGATGGTAGTGATTTGGTGGGGGGAGGGGGATGGTCGTGATTTGGTGGGGGGGAGGGTGATGGTCGTGATTTGGTGGGGGGGGCGGGGGATGGTAGTGATTTGGTGGGGGAGGGGGATGGTAGTGATTTGGTGGGGGGGAGGGTGATGGTCGTGATTTGGTGGGGGGGCGGGGGATGGTAGTGATTTGCTGGGGGGAGGGGGATGGTAGTGATTCGGTGGGGGGAGGGTGATGGTCGTGATTTGGTGGGGGGGGTGGGGGATGGTAGTGATTTGCTGGGGGCAGGGGGATGGTAGTGATTTGGTGGGGGGAGGGGGGATGGTAGTGATTTGGTGGGGGGCGGGGGATGGTAGTGATTTGCTGGGGGGAGGGGGATGGTAGTGATTTGCTGGGGGGAGGGGGATGGTAGTGATTTGGTGGGGGGAGGGGGATGGTTGTGATTTGGTGGGGGGAGGGGGATGGTAGTGATTTGGTGGGGGAGGGGGATGGTAGTGATTTGGTGGGGGGAGGGGGATGGTAGTGATTTGGTGGGGGGCGGGGGATGGTTGTGATTTGGTGGGGGGGCGGGGGATGGTAGTGATTTGGTGGGGGGGAGGGGGATGGTAGTGATTTGGTGGGGGGGCTTGGGATGGTAGTGATTTGGTGGGGGGGCGGGGGATGGTATTGATTTGGTGGGGGGGCTTGGGATGGTAGTGATTTGGTGGGGGGGGCGGGGGATGGTATTGATTTGGTGGGGAGGAGGGGGATGGTAGTGATTTGGTGGGGGGAGGGGATGGTAGTGATTTGGTGGGGGGAGGGGGATGGTAGTGATTTGGTGGGGGGAGGGGGATGGTAGTGATTTGGTGGGGGGGAGGGGGATGGTAGTGATTTGGTGGGGGGGCGGGGGATGGTATTGATTTGGTGGGGGGAGGGGGATGGTCGTGATTTGGTGGGGGGAGGGGGATGGTAGTGATTTGGTGGGGGGAGGGGGATGGTAGTGATTTGGTGGGGGGAGGGGGATGGTAGTGATTTGGTGGGGGGAGGGGGATGGTAGTGATTTGGTGGGGGGGCGGGGGATGGTATTGATTTGGTGGGGGGAGGGGGATGGTAGTGATTTGGTGGGGGGAGGGGGATGGTAGTGATTTGGTGGGGGGCGGGGGATGGTAGTGATTTGGTGGGGGGAGGGGGATGGTAGTGATTTGGTGGGGGGCGGGGGATGGTAGTGATTTGGTGGGGGGGAGGGGGATGGTAGTGATTTGGTGAGGGGAGGGGGATGGTAGTGATTTGGTGGAGGGGAGGGGGATGGTAGTGATTTGGTGGGGGGAGGGGGATGGTAGTGATTTGGTGGGGGGGCGGGGGATGGTATTGATTTGGTGGGGGGGCTTGGGATGGTAGTGATTTGGTGGGGGGAGGGGGATGGTAGTGATTTGGTGGAGGGGAGGGGGATGGTAGTGATTTGGTGGGGGGAGGGGGATGGTAGTGATTTGGTGGGGGGAGGGGGATGGTAGTGATTTGGTGAAGGGAGCGGGGGATGGTAGTGATTTGGTGGGGGGAGGGGGATGGTAGTGATTTGGTGGGGGGGAGGGCGATGGTTGTGATTTGGTGGGGGGAGGGGGATGGTAGTGATTTGGTGGGGGGAGGGGGATGGTAGTGATTTGGTGGGGGGAGGGGGATGGTTGTGATTTGGTGGGGGGAGGGGGATGGTAGTGATTTGGTGGGGGGAGGGGGATGGTTGTGATTTGGTGGGGGGAGGGGGATGGTAGTGGTTTGGTGGGGGGAGGGGGTTGGTAGTGATTTGCTGGGGGGAGGGGGATGGTCGTGATTTGGTGGGGGGAGGGGGATGGTAGTGATTTGGTGGGGGTGAGGGGGATGGTAGTGATTTGGTGGGGGTGAGGGGGATGGTAGTGATTTGGTGGGGGGCGGGGGATGGTAGTGATTTGGTGGGGGGAGGGGGATGGTAGTGATTTGGTGGGGGGGGCGGGGGATGGTAGTGATTTTGTGGGGGGGCGGGGGGATGGTAGTGATTTGGTGGGGGGGAGGGGGATGGTTGTGATTTGGTGGGGGGGGGATGGTAGTGGTTTGGTGGGGGGAGGGGGTTGGTAGTGATTTGGTGGGGGGGGCGGGGGATGGTAGTGATTTGGTGGGGGGAGGGGAATGGTAGTGATTTGGTGGGGGGAGGGGAATGGTAGTGATTTGGTGGGGGGGCGGGGGATGGTAGTGATTTGGTGGGGGGAGGGGAATGGTAGTGATTTGGTGGGGGGGGAGGGGGATGGTAGTGATTTGGTGGGGGAGGGGGATGGTAGTGATTTGGTGGGGGAGGGGGTTGGTAGTGATTTGGTGGGGGGGCGGGGGATGGTAGTGATTTGCTGGGGGGAGGGGGATGGTAGTGATTTGGTGGGGGGAGGGGGATGGTAGTGATTTGGTGGGGGGGCGGGGGGATGGTAGTGATTTGGTGGGGGGGCGGGGGATGGTAGTGATTTGGTGGGGGGCGGGGGATGGTAGTGATTTGGTGGGGGGGCGGGGGATGGTAGTGATTTGCTGGGGGGAGGGGGATGGTAGTGATTTGGTGGGGGGAGGGGGATGGTAGTGATTTGGTGGGGGGGCGGGGGATGGTAGTGATTTGGTGGGGGGGCGGGGGATGGTATTGATTTGGTGGGGGGGCGGGGGGATGGGAGTGATTTGGTGGGGGCGAGGGGGATGGTAGTGGTTTGGTGGGGGGGAGGGGGATGGTAGTGGTTTGGTGGGGGGAGGGGGGATGGTAGTGATTTGGTCGGAGGGGGCGGGGGATGGTAGTGATTTGGTGGGGGGGCGGGAATGGTAGTGATTTGGTGGGGGGAGGGGATGGTTGTGATTTGGTGGGGGGAGGGGATGGTAGTGATTTGGTGGGGGGGAGGGGGATGGTAGTGATTTGGAGGGGTGGCGGGGATGGTAGTGATTTGGTGGGGGGAGGGGGATGGTAGTGATTTGGTGGGGGGGAGGGGGGATGGTAGTGATTTGGTGGGGGGGAGGGGGATGGTAGTGATTTGGTGGGGGGGCGGGGGATGGTAGTGATTTGGTGGGACGGGCGGGGGATGGTAGTGATTTGGTGGGGGGAGGGGGATGGTAGTGATTTGGTGGGGGGCGGGGGATGGTAGTGATTGTGGTGGGGGGGCGGGGATGGTAGTGATTTGGTGGGGGGAGGGGGATGGTAGTGATTTGGTGGGGGGAGGGCGGATGGTAGTGATTTGGTGGGGGGAGGGGGATGGTTGTGATTTGGTGGGGGAGGGAGATGGTAGTGATTTGGTGGGGGGGGGATGGTGGTGGTTTGGTGGGGGGGCGGGGGATGGTAGTGATTTGGTGGGGGGGCGGGGGATGGTAGTGATTTGGTGGGGGGGGGCGGGGATGGTAGTGATTTGGTGTGGGGGGATGGTTGTGATTTGGTGGGGGGGCGGGGGATGGTAGTGATTTGGTGGGGGGGCGGGGGATGGTAGTGATTTGGTGGGGGGAGGGGGGATGGTAGTGATTTGGTGGGGGGAGGGGGATGGTAGTGATTTGGTGGGGGGGCGGGGATGGTAGTGATTTGGTGGGGGGGAGGGGGATGGTAGTGATTTGGTGGGGGGAGGGGGATGGTAGTGATTTGGTGGGGGAGGGGGGATGGTAGTGATTTGGTGGGGGGAGGGGGATGGTAGTGATTTGGTGGGGGGGCGGGGGATGGTAGTGATTTGGTGGGGGGGGGGTGGGGATGGTAGTGATTTGGTGGGGGGAGGGGGATGGTAGTGATTTGGTGGGGGGAGGGGGATGGTAGTGATTTGGTGGGGGGAGGGGGATGGTTGTGATTTGGTGGGGGGAGGGGGATGGTAGTGATTTGGTGGGGGGGCGGGGGATGGTAGTGATTTGGTGGGGGGGGGCGGGGATGGTAGTGATTTGGTGGGGGGAGGGGGATGGTAGTGATTTGGTGGGGGGAGGGGGATGGTAGTGATTTGGTGGGGGGAGGGGGATGGTTGTGATTTGGTGGGGGGAGGGGGATGGTAGTGATTTGGTGGGGGGAGGGAGATGGTCGTGATTTGGTGCGGGGGGATTGCAGTGATTTGGTGGGGGGATGGTCGTGATTTGGTGGGGGGAGGGGGATGGTAGTGATTTGGTGGGGGGATGGTAGTGATTTGGTGGAGGGAGTGGGATTGCAGTGATTTGGTGGGGGGAGGGGGATTGTAGTGATTTGGTGGGGGGGGTGGGGGATGGTCGTGATTTGGTGGGGGAGGGGGATTGTAGTGATTTGGTGGGGGGGCGGGGGATGGTCGTGATTTGGTGGGAGAGGGGGATGGTAGTGATTTGGTGGGGGGGGGCGGGGGATGGTAGTGATTTGGTGGGGGGAGGGGAGATGGTAGTGATTTGGTGGGGGGGAGGGTGATGGTAGTGATTTGGTGGGGGGGAGGTGATGGTAGTGATTTGGTGGGGTGGAGGGGGATGGTAGTGATTTGGTGGGGGGGAGGGTGATGGTAGTGATTTGGTGGGGTGGAGGGGGGATGGTAGTGATTTGGTGGGGGGGGGGATGGTAGTGATTTGGTGGGGGGAGGGGGATGGTAGTGATTTGGTGGAGGGAGCGGGGGATGGTAGTGATTTGGAGGGGGGCGGGGGATGGTAGTGATTTGGTGGGGGGGGGCGGGGATGGTGGTGATTTGGTGGGGGGGAGGGGGATGGTAGTGATTTGGTGGGGGGAGGGGGATGGTAGTGATTTGGTGGGGGGAGGGGGGTGGTTGTGATTTGTTGGGGGGAGAGGGGATGGTAGTGATTTGGTGGGGGGAGGGGGATGGTTGTGATTTGGTGGGGGGGGATGGTAGTGGTTTGGTGGGGGGAGGGGGTTGGTAGTGATTTGGTGGGGGGCGGGGGATGGTAGAGATTTGGTGGGGGGGGCGGGGGATGGTAGTGATTTGGTGGGGGGAGGGGGATGGTAGTGATTTGGTGGGGGGGAGGGGGATGGTAGTGATTTGGTGGGGGGGCGGGGGATGGTAGTGATTTGGTGGGGGGGGCGGGGGATGGTATTGATTTGGTGGGGGGAGGGGGATGGTAGTGATTTGGTGGGGGGAGGGGGATGGTAGTGATTTGGTGGGGGGAGGGGGATGGTAGTGGTTTGGTGGGGGGAGGGGGATGGTAGTGGTTTGGTGGCGGAGGGGGATGGTAGTGATTTCGGTCGGGGGGGCGGGGGATGGTAGTGATTTGGTGGGGGAGGGGGATGGTAGTGATTTGGTGGGGGGAGGGGGATGGTAGTGATTTGGTGGGGGTCGGGGGATGGTAGTGATTTGGTGGGGTGGGGAGGGGGGATGGTCGTGATTTGGTGGGGGGAGGGGGAATGGTCGTGATTTGGTGGGGGAGGGGGATGGTCGTGATTTGGTGGGGGGGAGGGGGATGGTCGTGATTTGGTGGGGGGAGGGGGATGGTCGTGATTTGGTGGGGGGGCGGGGATGGTAGTGATTTGGTGGGGGGGAGGGGGATGGTAGTGATTTGGTGGGGGGGAGGGGGATGGTAGTGATTTGGTGGGGGGAGGGGGATGGTAGTGATTTGCTGGGGGGAGGGGGATGGTAGTGATTTGGTGGGGGGAGGGGGATGGTAGTGATTTGGTGGGGGGAGGGGGATGGTAGTGATTTGGTGGGGGGGAGGGGGATGGTAGTGATTTGCTGGGGGGAGGGGGATGGTCGTGATTTGGTTGGGGGTGGGGGGTTGGTAGTGATTTGGTGGGGGGAGGGGGATGGTAGTGATTTGGTGGGGGGAGGGGGATGGTAGTGATTTGGTGGGGGGAGGGGGATGGTAGTGATTTGGTGGGGGGGAGGGGGATGGTAGTGATTTGGTGGGGGAGGGGGATGGTAGTAATTTGGTGTGGGGAGGGGGATTGTAGTGATTTGGTGGGGGGGGCGGGGGATGGTCGTGATTTGGTGGGGGGGAGGGGGGATTGTAGTGATTTGGTGGGGGGGAGGGGGATGGTCGTGATTTGGTGGGAGGGGCGGGGAATTGTTGTGATTTGGTGGGGGGGGGGGGATGGTAGTGATTTGGTGGGGGGGCGGGGGATGGTAGTGATTTGGGGTGGGGGGTGGGGGATTGTTGTGATTTGGTGGGGGGGCGGGGGATGGTAGTGATTTGGTGGGGGGATGGTAGTGATTTGGTGGGGGGGTGGGGGATGGTAGTGATTTGGTGGGGGGCGGGGGATGGTAGTGATATGGTGGGGGGAGGGGGATGGTAGTGATTTGGTGGGGGGAGGGGAATGGTAGTGATTTGGTGGGGGTGGGGGATGGTAGTGATTTGGTGGGGTGGGGGATGGTAGTGATTTGGTGGGGGGTGGGGGTGGTAGTGATTTGGTGGGGGGAGGGGGATTGTAGTGATTTGGTGGTGGGGAGGGGGATGGTAGTGGTTTGGTGGGGGGAGGAGGATGGTAGTGATTTGGTGGGGGGAGGGGGATGGTAGTGATTTGGTGGGGGGGAGGGGGATGGTAGTGATTTGGTGGGGGGGAGGGGGATGGTAGTGATTTGGTGGGGGGGGAGGGGGATGGTAGTGATTTGGTGGGGGGGAGGGGGATGGTAGTGATTTGGTGGGGGGCGGGGGATGGTAGTGATTTGGTGGGGGGAGGGGGATGGTAGTGATTTGGTGGGGGGGAGGGGAATGGTAGTGATTTGGTGGGGGGGACAGGGGATGGTGGTGATTTGGTGGGGTGGGGGATGGTAGTGATTTGGTGGGGTGGGGGATGGTAGTGATTTGGTGGGGGGAGGGGGATGGTAGTGATTTGGTGGGGGGGTCGGGGGATGGTAGTGATTTGGTGGGGAGGGGGCGGGGGATGGTAGTGGTTTGGTGGTGGGGGAGGGGGTTGGTAGTGATTTGGTGGGGTGGGGGATGGTCGTGATTTGGTGGGGAGGGTGCGGGGGATGGTAGTGATTTGGTGGGGGGGTGGGGGATGGTAGTGATTTGTTGGGGGGTGGGGGATGGTAGTGATTTGGTGGGGGAGGGGGATGGTAGTGATTTGGTGGGGGGCGGGGGATGGTAGTGATTTGTTGGGGGATGGGGGATGGTAGTGATTTGGTGGGGGGGGAGGGGGATGGTAGTGATTTGGTGGGGGGAGGGTGATGGTTGTGATTTGGTGGGGGGGATGGTAGTGATTTGGTGGGGGGGCGGGGGATGGTAGTGATTTGGTGGGGGGGATGGTAGTGGTTTGGTGGGGGGGGGAGGGGGATGGTAGTGATTTGGTGGGGGGGATGGTAGTGATTTGGTGGGGGGAGGGGGATGGTAGTGATTTGGTGGGGGGGGTGGGGGATGGTAGTGATTTGGTGGGGGGGATGGTAGTGGTTTGGTGGGGGGAGGGGGATGGTAGTGATTTGGTGGGGGGATGGTAGTGATTTGGTGGGGGGGGTGGGGGATGGTAGTGATTTGGTGGGGGGGATGGTAGTGGTTTGGTGGGGGGTGGGGGATGGTAGTGATTTGGTGGGGAGGGCGGGGGATGGTATTGATTTGGTGGGGGAGGGCGGGGGATGGTTGTGATTTGGTGGGGAGGGCGGGGGATGGTAGTGATTTTGGTGGGGAGGGCGGGGGATGGTAGTGGTTTGGTGGGGGGGTGGGGGATGGTAGTGATTTGGTGGGGGGGAGGGTGATGGTTGTGATTTGGTGGGGGGGAGGGTGATGGTTGTGATTTGGTGGGGAGGGCGGGGGATGGTAGTGGTTTGGTGGGGGGGAGGGGGATGGTTGTGATTTGGTGGGGGGGCGGGGGATGGTAGTGATTTGGTGGGGGGGAGGGGGATGGTCGTGATTTGGTGGGGGGGCGGGGGATGGTAGTGGTTTGGTGTGGGGGAGGGGGATGGTAGTGGTTTGGTGGGGGGAGGGGGATGGTAGTGATTTGGTGGGGGGGAGGGGGTTGGTAGTGATTTGGTGGGGGGGCGGGGGATGGTAGTGATTTGGTGGGGGGGGGCGGGGGATGGTAGTGATTTGGTGGGGGGTTGGTAGTGATTTGGTGGGGGGGGCAGGGGATGGTAGTGATTTGGTGGGGGGTTGGTAGTGATTTGGTGGGGGGGGCGGGGGATGGTAGTGATTTGGTGGGGGGTTGGTAGTGATTTGGTGGGGGGCGGGGGATTGTTGTGATTTGGTGGGGGGAGGGGGATGGTAGTGATTTGGTGGGGGGGAGGGGGATGGTAGCGATTTGGTGGGGGTGAGGGGGGATGGTAGTGATTTTGGTGGGGGGGAGGGGGATGGTAGTGATTTGGTGGGGGGGAGGGGGATGGTAGTGATTTGGTGGGGGGGAGGGGGATGGTAGTGATTTGGTGGGGGGAGGGGGATGGTAGTGATTTGGTGGGGGGGTGGGGGATGGTAGTGATTTGGTGGGGGGGCGGGGGATGGTAATGTTATGGTGGGGGGTGCGGGGGATGGCAGTGATTTGGTGGGGGGGGGGTGGTAGTGATTTTGTGGGGGGAGGGGGATGGTTGTGATTTGGTGGGGGGAGGGGGATGGTAGTGATTTGGTGGGGGGAGGGGGATGGTAGTGATTTGGTGGGGGGAGGGGGATGGTAGTGATTTGGTGGGGGGGCGGGGGGATGGTAATGTTATGGTGGGGGGTGCGGGGGATGGCAGTGATTTGGTGGGGGGGGGTGGTAGTGATTTTGTGGGGGGAGGGGGATGGTAGTGATTTGGTGGGGGGAGGGGGATGGTAGTGATTTGGTGGGGGGGAGGGGGATGGTAGTGATTTGGTGGGGGGAGGGGGGATGGTAGTGATTTGGTGGGGGGGCGGGGGATGGTAGTGATTTGGTGGGGGGAGGGGATGGTAGTGATTTGGTGGGGGGGTGGGGATGGTAGTGATTTGGTGGGGGGCGGGGGATGGTAGTGATTTGGTGGGGGGGAGGGGGATGGTAGTGATTTGGGTGGGGGGGCGGGGGATAGTAGTGATTTGGTGGGGGGGTGGGGATGGTAGTGATTTGGTGGGGGGGCGGGGGATGGTAGTGATTTGGTGGGGGGCGGGGGATAGTAGTGATTTGGTGGGGGGTGGGGGATGGTAGTGATTTGGTGGGGGGGCGGGGATGA